>NC_041229.1:79035493-79068714 GCF_002837175.3 Physeter macrocephalus
TGCCAGGGCCGCGGACACCCCCTCCTTTTCTTTTTTTTTTTTTTTCTGTTGTGGTTTTATTTTACCTTGTTGCAGTTGTTTCAGTTATAGTTTTATATTTCCGAATATATTTTTTATTTTTTATCTTTCTAATTTTATTTTGTTTTCTTTTCTTTGATATTGTACTCCTTTTTTTCTTTCTTTCTTCCTTTTTTTTTTTTTTTAACCGTGCCACAAAGCTTGCGGGATCTTGGTTCCCAGGCCAGAGGGGTTGGGCCTGAGCTTCTGTGGTGGGAGCTCCGAGTCCAAACCGCTGGACTAACAGAGAAACTCAGACCCCAGGGAATATCAGTTGGAGTGAGGCCTCCCGGAGGTCCTCAGCACCAAGACCCAGCTCTATCCAACTGCCTGCAAACTCCACTGCCAGACGTCTCAGGCCAAACAACCAGTAAGACAGGAGTACAGCACCACCCATCCAAAAAAAAAATGACAAAAGAATTTGTTACAGATGAAGGAGCAAGGTAAAAACCTACAAGACCAAATAAATGAAGATGAAATAGGCAACCTACCTGAAAAAGAATTCAGAGTAATGATAGTAAACATGATACAAAATCTCAGAAACAGAATGGAGGAAATACAAGAAACATTTAACAAGGATCTAGAAGAACTAAAGAGCAAACAAACTGACTTACTATTACCAAATCATATGTCATTCATCTTTTGGAGATTCAAAGAAGGTCCTCTTTCAAGCAGTTCACAATCTAATGTAGGAAATGGAAGATAATAAATTACATTAGGGTAAAAGAGTAATATGAAAGAGTAGTACAGGGATATTGAAGAAGAGCATGTGGCTTTATCTTTGATGGGAATTTTGCATTAAAGGCTTACCAGAGAAGGTAACAATTAAGCTCTACATTGAAGCTTAAGAAGCACTAGTTGGCAAGAACTGTACTGATCAAATGAACAGTTATGCAAAGATTTTGAGTTATAAAGAACATTGGGGAAATGTAAACAGGTAGGTAAACCTGGAGCATGGAACTTTTGTGGGGAAATAGCAAGGGATGTAAGACAAAATTTGCATTCATATCTAAGGAACGTTGGTCTGTTCTATAGGCAATAAGATATAATTTCAAAACTGTTAAAGGGATGAATGCCATGACTGAATTTTACATTTTAATGAGATTGTATTGACAGACTATAGAAGAACAGTTGGTGGATCGCTCATGTTAATAACCCTTCTAGGATGCTGGTTAGGAAGGAAGGAAAGAGCTTTCAAAAAAATAATAATAGGTAAACTTCTCACTCCATTCAGCAGTCAATGACTGCATTATTTCTTTGTCTGATTTTCTACCATCCTCTCCTATTGACTATCAAGCAACTATTTTTGTAGTTAACTAATTCATACCCAGTTTTGGACAGAAGGGATAAAGTACATTTTAATAATTCAAGTTTAAGGTAGTTTAATGTGGCAATAATCCAAGTGTGAGGTAATGGGGGGCCTGAACTAAGTTAATAATTAAAGAAAGGAAAGGGAATAACAGATGCTGGACACATATTGGAGATACCACGGACAAGATTTGGCTGTTCATTGGATATGAAAGACAAAGGAGAAGGAGTCACTGATTTATGGAAGGCTGTTTTGACTGGGCTCTGAGATAACATGAGGTATAGGGAAGTCAGAAGGAGGAGCTGCTTTAAGTGTCTAGTCTGTGACTTTGATTTTGTATGTAATGTATCAATGTGTCAGCAGACTAGGAGATTACAAATCAAGTTTTGAATGAGTAGCCCTGATGTTCCATGAGTCTCTGATGAGTAGTTATCAAAGACATAATTAAATGTAAGTATTATAATTCATTTGAGAAGCAATTCCAGGGAATGAGAGTAGGGAAGTAGAAAAGACAGGGAGTAGAAGAAGTTAATAGAGTAATAAAGTCATCAATGTAGGTATCTGTAGCTTAGTCCTGCTTGGAATCCCAGGTGATTTGGAAATGGCATAGCACACGTGCCTCAGATTTATCCCACCCCAAAGGTGAAGGACCTGGGGTATTTATCTACTAAGACCCCTTAATCATTGTTTGAGGGATGTTCCCAGGGATGCTAATTCCCTAGAACTCCTAGCCTGCCTTTCACATGAACAGAATAGGCACAGATGATGAGAAAAACCCTTCAGGCAGAGACACACAGATGCTAACAGCAAAATTCAGGAAGGCATGTACTAAAATGGCAAAGGCAGGGCACTGCTACAGCAGTCTTTAGAGGTTATGTGTTCTAAGAATGCCAAATTCAAATATTATAACATTATTTGCAAACACGATTAATACTTAAGTGAAATTATTTGTCTTTCAAGACATGATAAAGGCACATTTTCATGGTAACACACTGACATCAGCTCTGTTGCTGGCATGCAGGCGTGATAATAGTCACTGGAAATAGAATAAGAAAAACAACATGCTACGAGACATCATAGAAACCAGAGGAACAATTATATATGGTTAGAGAAAAAGTCAATGTTTTCATCATGTACCTTATAACTTAGAGTGTGCATTCTGAATATGTTTATGTGTATGAATGGTATATGTTTATGATGTTCAAGTTACTGCTAAAGTAATTGTACCTGATGGTTTCCACCTGTATCAGAAATTTCCTTTTTTTCTTCACTGGTAAACCCTCCTAAAGACATATTTTTCTCAGACATTCAGCTGGACTATGTACTACTTATTAAAACTCTGTTATGATTCTTTTCCATATCCTTATTAAATGACTGTATTTCACCTTCTGTCCAAATGTATGTATAACCATTATTACAAATCAGCTGGTTTCTTTACTGATGATAAAGGATTCTCTCAAAATAAGTTTATCATCTAAATGATTTATCTAGGGCTTTTCACTTGTGCCATGAAGCAAAGCGTTGAAAGAAATACAAATTGAAATAAGATAAAGAAATTTGTGCTTGTCCTGCTTGAATAACAAGCTCTAGTAATAATATAATACAAAATTTCAAAAGAAGTAGCCTCAAAACTGGAAAACTGGATAAGATAGTTAAGAAAAAAACGGTGTGATAAAATATTAGCCATCACAGTACTACTTACAGAGATATTCTCTCCGTGCATTCATATCGGCGAGTATATTTGAGTGATAAGTGTTTAGGTATCTAGAACAAAAAAATCTATTTTTCTCAAGAACAATACATTTTATTTTTTCTATTAAAGTGATCATTAAAGTATAGTTAAATTGTAATATCAACTTCAGAAATTGAAAGTTTATTTACATACACGTCTACACAAATCAAAAATTATCAGATAGAATGTCTGAAAGTTCAAGAAGTATGATCATTGATACTCTGAAGATCAAAAACATTTTACTAACATAGAACATGAGTCAGAGTAATGGATCCTTGACCTTGACCTTGAGAATGAGAAATGAGTTCTAAAAATCACTTACATAGAGTAACATCTCAATCACCACTCAACAACTCTAATGAATTTTACCTTTCTCTGGGCAGAAAAGAAATATGTCTTACATATTGAACCATGCTAATTCCAGTCTGAGACTAAGTTGATGACATGTTAGGTCATTTAGCTTTCCAAATACTCAAAGTAGGCTTAGGTCCTGTGGTTTGACACTTTGCACCAAAAGATTGGGAAACACCTCTTGTCTATGCAGCGTGCACCTATTCCTATGCCCAGAGATGGCCAGAAGCAGGAAGATAGAGTAAGAAATTAGTAAGAAGTCTGTTTTCCCCGAATTCCCAATTCTGTGCCTCTTCCACTCCATTTTGTATTATTGTATAATTTTTCCCGATATAAACATAATATGTGCTGATTGTATAAAATTTTTTAAATACAAAAATATATCATGAAAAAGCAATCAAAATTAACCATAAGCCAGACATCCCCACAATCACTGTTAATATTTTAGGATATACCTTCACACTGTATTTTTCCTGCACAATTATATGATTAGAAATATATCTTAGTGCACCTAACTATTGCTTTTATTGGATTACTTCCACAGGATAAAGTCTCAGAAAAATGATTATCCATTGAAAGGGTATGAATAAGGAGTGACATTTTAGTGGAAGATTTTGGCTTTTGGCAAATACGTGGCTGCCTCCTTCACCAAAGCAAATGATCCAGTCCTATTTATATGAATAATACTCTAAAGCTCCATTTCATGAACCCATCCTACTGCCCATTTTATTTTACTCTTTTTATGAGTAATTTAATAATTTTTTTATCATGAATTTTATACTCAAGTATTTCAGTTTTCTTGTTTGTCTGATTGTTGCATGGGAGTTATGACTCTGGAGCTTAAAGTTTGGCTGAAAGAACAAATTTCAATTAACACAGATTAGAATTTATTGACCTTGGTTTTTCATGACAGACAAATCAGTCAGTTAATGACTAAAATGTGCTTTTGACATATAGAGAAATCTTCCTAGAGTATAGACATAAGTACGCCAACAATGACTTACGATGATCTTCAAAGCTAAGTCCAGTCCTTTTTATCTTGGCCTTCATGGTCCTACTCAATGTGGTCCTTATTACCATTTCTAAATTTGTCCTTAGGTTTTTTCATCATGTTATAATATATGACATTTTTGAGAGAATATGGGCTTTATAATTAGCTTCGATTTCAACTTCTCACCAGAATACATGTTTTCTCTGTCATCTTGTCAATTATTTATTTTGTCAAAACTCTAATAAATACCCACTTCACTGAGTTCTTGTAATGATTAAATAAAATTAGGTATTTCATGTGAAATGTACAGCAAGGTGACTAGCACTAAAGAACACACTCAAGAATGTTATGCTCCTTCTCTTTCCTTAGGTAAGACTTATACTCCAGCCAAACTGAAATTATATTGCTTCTGTGCTCTTCTACCCACCTTCCTCCCCCACAGAATTTGCTCATGTAGTTCTTTCTTATATATATATATATATATAATTTTTCTGAAATTCCATCACAGTGCTTTATCTGTACTTCTTTGTGGTCATTATTACTTCTTTCCTTCTATTATAATTATGCATATACATAGAAAGACAAGCTATAAATTATTTAAAAGAATGAGTTTTAGAGTATGAGGGGGTATGGCCTTTATTCCATTCTATTATTAACTTCTTGTGTATGTGTGAAGTGAGTTTTCAACCTCACTGTGCCTCAGTTACCTCTTCTTTAAAATAGTACCAATTTGTGAGGTTTGTGTGAGTATAGAGCTTGACACAATGGATCTAAATAGTGATGATGATGGTTATGAGCTTTGTGAGGGCAAGTCCAATTTTATGAGACTTGGGAACCTCTGTACAAGTGAATAACATGTATGTATTGAACACAGTAATAGGAACCAAGTGGCATGATGTTGTATCCTGCTGCCATATGCTCCACTGTGTCCTCTCTGATACTTGTAACATCATGGGCTATCTCACTGTTTATCTCTTAGTGCCTTTGACATGTCTTCCTTTGCCAAGATGTTGGGAGTTGTTACAAATGCCCTGTAGCTGTTTGAAAAAATAATTATCATAGTGTTATCATACCATACATGTATGTTTACTTGAAAACTTAATACCCATTGCCTTAAAATGTAGCATGATACATCACTCTCTTTTAATTTGCATAAGTAAATGCATCTATTGACATTTTTGTTCTTGATAATCCCTAGTTCTTACTTGCCTTAAAACTAGAAGATACAAACCTATTGCCAGGGACAGATAGATCTTAAAATGTTATGTAAGTGACGTCCCTGGCAAGTATTAAGAAGAGGAAAATGTGCACGTTCCACTTCCATTGTGAAGTGTAAGAAAGAGGAGAGAGACAAATACAGAACAAGGTGGTGTGACACCAGGATTCAGACTTTCTTTTTCTCTGACAGGAACCTAAGTTGAAGGGTAGTATAAATATCTGTAATGGTATGGAGAGTCTGAGAATATTTGTGCTATTGGTGTACATATACAAGCATCAACTGAGGATTCTAGGGGCCTCTAGGAAAATCCATGCTTTAATTTTGTGCCCACATATATGATACAAGGATGAAAAGGGGGTAGGCATATAGGTGGACCAGGAAGTGGTCCAAGAATCCTGTGATCTGTGAATGGTATGCAATGGATTTAGAACTTTCTGCATGCCCTGCTGAAGTGACATGGAGATTTTGGAAGGTGCATTGAACCGCAAATGCCTAAGAGATCATAGTATGCCTAATTTTAAAATTCCCTTCTATTCACTAATTACTAGGGAAATAATACTTACCTTAAGTAAAATATTTAGTAACCAAAGCATCTGTATATATTGTTCTTGCTTTAGTTCTGTTCAGTGTTTCTCAAACTTAAGTGTGCTTAAGAATTATTATATAGGTTTATAAAATGAAAACTACAAACAGAAATATAAAGGTGCTTTCAAGGTCAGGTTGGCCTGTATATGGTTTGTTTATTTTATAGTGATTACAGGAAGTATGTCCATTTAGCATTCTGCTAATGAAGAATTTAAAGCAGTAGCTTGAAACCACAATTCCCTTGTGGTTTGATGATTTTCTTTAGTGTTACATTTGGGTTCCTTTCTCTTTGCTTTTTTGTGTATTGTAGGTTTTTGGCTTATGATTACCATTTTATATGTATATGCGTGTGGGTATATATGTATATATATAAATATAAAAGATATATATATCTATATATATAGATATATATATAGATATATATCTTTTAAACTGATAGTCATTTAAGTTCAACCACATTCTAAATGCTGTACATTTTTCCTCCTCCCCCATGTTTTTTGTTTTTGACATATATAACATATTTTTGTGTATCCCTTAACTACTGTCTAGAGCCAGAGCCCAACATGGGCCAGGGTTTCTCCTGGGATGTGCCCCCCATGTTTTTTGTTTTTGACATATATAACATATTTTTGTGTATCCCTTAACTACTGTCTAGAGCCAGAGCCCAACATGGGCCAGGGTTTCTCCTGGGATGTGCTGAGGGCCTTTATCTTGGTGAGAGTGCTGGAGCCAGAGGGGCTAGAGCTGGAGCCTAGCTCTAGCTAGGTGTATTGTAGCTTCTCCTGGGGCATGCTGAGGGTTGCTGCCTTGGCAGAGGGCTTAGAGCTGGAGCTGGGTTTGGGCTGGTGAGTATGCTGGGGCAGCCTTGGCAAGCCAGCTTCAGTTTCTGGCGCTTTTCTCTCTGCTGCTTCTGTGCAGGCATTCAGAGCAAGTAAGTTCATACTCGCCTTTAAGAGGGGAGTCTTGCTTTCTTCTAGCCCTCTGACTCTCCTGGTCATAGGCTCCACTGGTTTTCCAAACCAGTTAAGTGGCTCATTTTACAGGTGCAAGTCCCCAGGGCAGCGGTCTCAAACTGGGGCTCAAATCCCTCACTCTTTAGGGAGGATCTCCTAGTTTTTGATATGCCCTTCCTCTTTTGGGTTGCCCACTGGGGGTGTGGGTTCTGATTGCTTTCTCCCCCACCTACTCATCTCAGTGTGGTTTTCTCTTTCTATCCTTAATTGTAGAAGAACTGTGCTGCTAGTCTTCAGGACATTCTCAGGAAGAGTTGTTCTATATGTAGCTGTAGTTTTGGTGTGTCTGTGGGAGGAGGTGAGTTCAGGGTCTTCCTACTCTGCCATCTTGATCCCACCTCCTTGAAAATGCCTTTTAATATATCTCTGGGCTTTGTTCTTACAGATGCTATTGTTTGGAAATAATCCAGTCTGAGAAAACAGAGCATAATGGACCTTTTGAACCAAATTCCTCTCTCTTTCTACCCTCACCCATGCTTTCATCTTCTGTGTTCCTCATGGGATTGTTTCTCCTCCTCCTCTCAAACTATGGAGCTGACACTGTCTATATGCATCTGTTATTTTCAGCTTGGAAATTCTCTTGTGATAAGCACGGTCCAGTGCTAACTGGAAAGAGGGTTGGTAGAAAAAACAAACACAGTGCTGCCACTGCTGTGCGTTGCCTAAATATGTTTGTTTGTTTGTTTTTAATACGGAAAAGAAAATGAATTTGTTTAATATTCTCTGTAATAGAGTGGTGGTGGGTGGCAAGATTATTTTTTTCTCTTGTAGTGGTAACTGATCCTATGTGCACTGATTTATATATAAGAATGTTCTTGATACCTAAGGAAAACAAACTGTCATTACATGAATGAGTTTATTAAAACCTTACTGCCTTGGGGAAGTTAGCACTTTCTTTTTAAGTCCCTGAATGTAAACATCTCTAAAATAAGAAATGAGAAAATGTCTGCATGAGATGCCAAGGCTGCTCCTGACCCTAGATTAATTGACCCTCCCTTTAATGCTTTGAGGGGGTGACTAATAAGCAACATGTTTAAGTCACTGAAATTCAAAACATTTCTTTTACCATCTAAAATGGAGAAAAAAATTAATATGCTGTTAGGGTAGAATCCTTCCAGTCACTGACACAAGTTGGAGTCCTCCTTAAACCTGAGATTAGTTTTACTGTGAGATTTGAAGGTTTTACTGAGGTTGGGGATTAGGAGACAAGAAGGGATCAGTCATTCTTACTGTTTTTATATTAAGTGACAGCAAATCATCCCATAGGTAAGAAGCTGTAGAGGCTTCTATTATATTTCACTGCAGTAAGTAATTATCATTGATAAATGATAACAAGGGCACTGATTTGGCAAGCACTCCTATTTCCAAAACCAATAGAGCCTTAATAATTAAAAAAGATTTGTATAATTTACATATGAACAAAGGAACCAAGATTTTACTGTGAAAAATGTTTTAAGCTTCCAAGTCACATAAATGTGGGTTTGCTCTGAGTCCTTGAGACCAGGAACTGGAAGCTGGAACACTTTTAAAGATCATCTAGAATTCCTAATTATTATTCATGAATCTTCTCTAGGACTACTCCAATTAATGATCATTTAAAATATATTTGGGCATCTCTAGAGGTGTAGGGAGCCACAAGAAAGGTAGCTCATTCCATATTGGGTAACTCAAAATTATGTTGGTCCAAATATTTACAAGGAGTTGGGTATCCCCTTTTCTACCTTGCTGATATCTATGAGCATTATTTAAGTTTGCTTTATAAGGGATGTGTTTTAGTAGTGAGTATGGCTGTCAATATCAGAAGTAACCAGTGAGTGTCACTGTTCTAACACAGATATTTATGGGTTTGTTGTCATGTAATGATCAACATCCTTGCAGAAGCCATTAAAAAGTTGTAATTATGCAGAACACAAGTAGTTGGCTGGATGAATCAAGGGTTCTCTTATTCCACCCACATCAGCTACTGTAGAAATTTTGGACATTTACTGGTACCTTTTTCTTCTTCACTAGTCTACTTCAGTTTTGCAAGAAGATAATTTATTTGCTTTCCCTTCAAAATAAAAAACTAGTCGTTTTCCCTAAAATGCTGTTTGTACAACTCAGTTGTTTATGGTCTGTAAACAACTTTCTCATGACTACTGGTAAATCTTATTTCTGACATTTGTCCAATGGATTATTGATATAAAGGGAACAATAAAATTCTGAGCATACATTTATACCAGGTTGCCCGCTAGTCATTCCCTGTATTTTATTTCTTTTAACTCCACAGTGATGCAATGAGGGAGTCATTGTTCATGCCATTGTATAGATTAGAGAAAAGAGCCCGAGAGGTGTTAAATAACTTGACTCAGGGTGACATAGTCAATAAGTAACACATCTGACATTAGAAGCCAAGACTGACTCCATAGCCCCATTCTTTCCACTATACCCTTTTACCCTCAGACTCTACATACAAAAATGGGAAGCTTAGAAACTAGTATCGCAGTCCTTGAATATGTTGGGATTTTGATGGACTCCATAGATTACACCTCTCTCTTCCCTGCCTGAATTTTAAACCAGTTGATAAATAGAGCACTAGAGACTGACAGATGGCTATCAAAAGGTCAGCTGTATAACTGATGAAAGCTAGGAGAATGGGACTTTGATGTGAGCAAATGAGCTTGCCCAATTTCCTCTTCTTCTGATCTTGAGACCTTCCCACCAGGTAACTGACACAACTGGGAAACCTCAGGCAACCTCCATAGTGTCAGACCCCATATTATGTGGCAGAAGAGAGGGGAGCAGACCAAAATAGAGGATAAAAAATTGCTGAACCAAGCATTCCTAGCTCCTTTTTCCCCAAACTTGCAAATCATATAAGCCAGATAAACTAGATTTTTTCCCCTGGGGAAGAGAGGCCAGGGGTGTATTCTATTGAAGTCCTCCACTTAGGACTTTTGTATATGCAAGTTTATAATTCATATATTATTAACAAATACAGAAAACAATGAAAAGGAGTACTTAGCCCCCCCTTTCCATGAATCCAGGATTTTTTTCTTTAAACAGTTCACATTTATTATTGACAACAATAAAAATAAATATTGTACTTATTGTATTATATACTGTATATATATATATTGCAATGTATTACCAAGAGTGAGGTAATAGGTTTATAAAACATTTCTAGAATTTGATATGCAAAATATGAAATTAGGAAGGGAAGTGAATTAAGACACTAGTAATAGAAGGGGAAACCAAAATTATTAGGGCTGAAAAAAGATGAAATGACAGCAGCATTTTTTTAGAGTATAAGGTACTGAAAGTAGAGAGACATTACAAATGGCATGGTCAAATTATATATGCCCTGTAGTTCCATTGCAAGGATAATCAGGTGATGTATTAGTCATGAATAAACTCTGTAAGCATTTGTGCAGTGATGTGCTTTGAACTCTTAAAGATGCATTCACAAAGGAATGTGGAAAAACTGTCCCCTGAAACAGATGTGTTTTTATATCTGTAATGCCAAGCAAGATTATTTCAGGCCTTGTTGTCGTATATTAATTATAAAAATTTGAGATTTTACTCTGAGTGAAGTGGAAGTTCATTGAATGAAGGGTTTTAAGCAAAGGGGTCATATTAGCTGGATTTCATTTTAAACTCATCTGCCTCATGTCTACTCACTCTCAATCCCAAACCTACCCCCATGCTCAGCAACTGTGATAGTAGAGAGACCAATTAGGAGACTTGCAGCAGTGGAGATGGTGAGAAGTCATAGTTAGATTCTGGATATATTTTGAAAGTGGACTGAATGTGGGTTATGAGAAAAAGGAGTCAAGATTTTGGTCTCCAAGGTTTTCCCCATCAACTGATATGGGAAAACTATGAGTGAATTTGATCTGGGAGCAAATGGCAGGAGGTTCATTTGGGAATGTTGTGTTTGGACATGATTCTTTCAGATCAAGTGGAAATGTAAAGAACACAGATATGTGGTATAAATGCCTGGAGTTAGAGATATCTGGACTGGAGATGTGCTTTTAGGAGATATCAGCATTTAGATAATGTTTAAAACCATGAGACATTATGAGATCACCAAGGGTAGGGAATAAAGATAAAAAAGAGAAGGATCCAAAGACTGAGCTGTGTGCCTTTCCAAAGTTGATAGGTCAAGAGATGAGAGTGATGCACAAAGGAGACTGAGAAGGAGCATCTAGTGAGGTTGGGGAAGAGCCACGGAAGAGTTGTGTCCTGGAGGCCAAGTGGGGAAAGTATATCAAGGAGGAAGGCACAAGCAATTGTGTCAAATGTCCCTAATATACCAAATAAGATGAAGACGAAGAATTGACCATTGACTTTGGCAATGAAGAGCCATTGGTGACTTTGGCAGTCTTCCTGGAGCTATGGTACAACAATAATGACAAAAACCTACTGTGGAACGTTTAAGAAGAGGAGTAATAAATAATGACTGCTGATCCTACTTTTGTGGAATTTTGGAGCAAAAGGGAACAAATAAATTGGGAAGAAACCACCAGGAAAACTGGAGTCAAAAGAGGTTGCTTTTTTTTTTTTTCTTTCTAATTTTTAGGGATTAAAACAGCATACTTGTATGGTGATGGGGAGTTATCAACTAAGGATAGGATGGGGTGGGGAGAGAGGCTGGATTTGACTCTGTAAGGAGAGAGCATGGGAAAATTATTGGTCTGAAGTAGGTGACAGCGATGGAAACTACTGCGTAAGTAGAGGAGATGGATGGACTTAGTTGGGAGTGCAGTTAGTTTATCTTGGGTATCAGGCAGGAAGTCAGAATACATGGGTACAGATGCCAGTGGGTGGGTGGGAGCTGTGGAAGTTTTCTTCAGATTGCTTCAGTCTCCTCAGTGAAACAGGAAGCAAAATCATCACCTCACTCTCATCAGAGAGTGAGGATTGGGGAGGAGGTGTTGGAAGACAGAATTTGCAGTGAGGGAATAAAATATGAAATATTCTTCTAGGAGAGTGGCAAAATAAGATGACCAGGGAAATATATTTTGGCTGCTCGTCAGCATTGAGGATGCATTCGAGGTTATTGTTATAAATTTTAGCGAGATCAGCCTACATGTTGACACATTTTTTCCTCCAGTTGTGGTTTAACTGCCCAGGCATGTTCATTGAGTTAGTGTGATGTGCACATGAACACAGACAAACACACACACAACTCATATTTTTAAAAAATTGTTTTGTGTCTCCCCTGTTCTATTCAAAAGAATATTTTTAATAATATTCATGGTCATGTTACAGCTCTATCTGAGATGGTATTTTAAAAAATAGTAATACAAAGGCTTGATACCATGTCTCTAAAACAGTTGCTAATATTTTTCTTCCTTTTGTCTTTTTCCCTCTAGACATTGAACCTGATTTTAAAACCAAACAAAAATACAAACAAAAATCACTACACCCCAACTAACATAACCAAGTATGTAAGAATTGAAAATTATTTTAGAGATCAATTCCATTCCCCTCATTACAGATGGGGAAACTGAAGCCCGTGGGAGAGGGATTGGCCCATAATACACAAGATTCCATATAATTCTACCCATAGAATTTCCCAATCAAACTACCTTATTTATTTTCTTTAGAGCCATATCACAAATCAGATTCTGCCTTATGTTATGATATGGCCAAGGAGTATTACTGGTTCGGATTTTGGCCGTCATATTGGAACAAACTTCTAGGCGCTTTCATTATAGATCTTCTTCTGCAGAACAGGTGTGTAGAAAAAGGTCTGTGTTAATTCCAGGCAGATGCTCAACCTTTCTTCTCCTACATATGCAACAGCTCAGCTGAAGCAAAAGTAACCTATCCCTGCATAATATCCCTCACATTATTTTTAGGAAAATGGCGTTACTGTTGCCTGGTTACCTCTTTATTTTCTTAATTGCCTCTTTATAATGTGAGTTTCATAAGCTATCGCAACCTCATGGAAAATCCAGAATTACAGATGATTACCATTGTCATTAACTTTCTCATTTCCACTTGGAATTAAAAGTCTAGATACCTGGATTCTTGTCCTGTTTCTACCATAGATTTGTAACCTTGGTTAAGTAACTGAACTTTCTGGGCCACTAATTTTTTAACCTATTAAATGAATAAAATGGACTTGATCAGTGGTTACAATATTTTTAAAGTAGCAGCATCCAGGTTGTGTGAGAAATGAAAATGAAGTTTTTGTTTGTTTTTGTTTCTTAATTTAAATCAGAGCTAGGATGGCCCAGTTGACCACTCTTTCAGCACCTTCCAACCTTCCCAGGTTTCCTTGAGACAGCTGCACAGAACCCAGGTTCTCCAAGGATCACAATTTAAAACTGCTAGAGGGTCTAATATCACTTCTGGTTCTATCATTTTATAAACATATGATGTCATGCTATGTGTGTGTGTGTGTGTGTGTGTGTGTGTGTGTGTGATGAAAATGTTCAGGCAAAAGATGCGCCTATAGTTTGCAAAGACCCTTAAATACCTTAGACCATAGACCGTAAACTTTTATTTTTCCCCTCATTGATGTAGCTTCCATGGAAAAGAAGTAGGCTCAAAGTGAGACTGATGGAGACCTTTGCTTTCTCATCCCATTTTTAAGTTCCATAATATAGATAAACTTATATCTGTTAGAAGGTTCATGGTTAAGAGTGGTGGAGAGTGAGTAATGCCACAGATTGCAAAGTGGGGAGAAACTGGTGATTCAGCCCTGCTAAGCTCCAGGTACTGGGCAGAAGCTGTGAAGGCATCTGCCAAGATCCAGCCAGTCTGCCAGTTATCATGTGGTATCTGTCTCACATGATTCTTTACATGTAAACTGAATTTTACCCTGATCTTTGGAGAAGTGAGGAGAAAGGTTCCTTCATACAGAAGTGGTTAAGGCTTAAGAGTTCATTCTCAAAAACCAACAAAAGTCAGAATACCTCTGATTATTCTAATGAATAATCTAAGGGCCTTAAACAAATACTACTTTCAAAATTCTTTTTATGTTTATATCACTGTAGAAGCAGTACAGATAACAAATTACAATCGCTGGAATGTATATAGTTCAGAGAAGAAAATAAAAGTCTAAAATATTACTATTTGAAGATTAGCAATTTTAATATTCTGTAATATTTTACTTTCAGCTTTTGTGTAGACATATACATGCCTTAAGGAAATGATAATGATACCATGCAAAAAAAGTGTTACCACCAGCAATATATAAAAGTACTTTGTGATAAGATTCTCACAAATATTAAATATTATCAGTTTTAGCTTTTATAATATGGTACCCTATTCTTGTTTTTATTTCTGATTTCTGGTGAGAATTAATATTTTTAGTATTTACATAATTTTTAATATTTTAAATTTGCTTTTAGAATAGAGCAAGCTTTCTCCTTAGGCTTTTATAGTGACTTAAATTGACCACTTTTAAAATAGTATGCTTAAGTACATGCAGCAGTGGCCAATGTAGGTTAACCTCTATATAATACTTTAGGGTTGAGGATTCATATGTTATATAACTAGTCACCAATGAGGAGCAATAATGCAGCATTACCTTTTAAATCCATTAAATTCATGTTAAATTATTGTGTTATTTGAAATTAATTTTCTCAAATTACAAACACATTGTATATAATATGTAACATATTTATAATTATTTAATAACATGTAAATCCCCCCATGACCTCCCAAAGCCACTCACCACAGGTGACCACTATAACAACTTAACATATTATCCTTCCTTAGTCTTTCCAACTTATATAATACAGATACATTCATAAAATAGGGGGATTACAACTAAGGAGGTCATAACATAATAGTTTTTGAAACTTACTTTGTTCCTTAAGAATATATAATAATATCTTTCCACATCAGTACATGTAGATCCACCTCATTCATTTTAATGGCTTCTTCATAGGACTGTAAAATTTTGAAAAGTTTTTATAGGACTTGTTTTCAATTGTTCAGTGTTAGACATAATATGGTAATAAATATCACTGTGTGTCTATATTTTGGCTTTGTACATGTATTTCAGTAAGAGAGATTCCCAGAAGTATAATTGCTGTGTTAAAGTTAATGTGTGTTTTAGTTTTTAAGTTACTGCCAAACTGACCTTAAAATGGGATTTGCAACTTTAAAGTCATATTAACAGTGTATGTCAGCATCCATTTCTTTATACACTGTCAAACCTGGCTTTTATCAGTGTCTTTAGATATGTTGGCAATCTGATGGCTTTTTTTTTTTTTTACAGTAAGAGAGATTCCCAGAAGTATAATTGCTGTGTTAAAGTTAATGTGTGTTTTAGTTTTTAAGTTACTGCCAAACTGACCTTAAAATGGGATTTGCAACTTTAAAGTCATATTAACAGTGTATGTCAGCATCCATTTCTTTATACACTGTCAAACCTGGCTTTTATCAGTGTCTTTAGATATGTTGGCAATCTGATGGGGCTTTTTTTTTTTTTACAGCTTTATTGGAGTATAATTGCTTTACAATGTTGTGTTAGTTTCTGCTGTATAACAAAGTAAATCAGCTATATGTATACGTATATCCCCAATCTGATGGCATTTTGTTTTAATTTGTGTTCTTTAATTGTTCCTAAGGTTTCACACTCTTTTTCAAGTACAATCTCCTTATATATGTTAAAGAATGACTGATACACAGTTGTGTCTTGATTTCCTCTTTCATTCAATTGTTAATGTTGGATTTTTGAAAACTTTTATAATTAACTTATAATTTTGTTGGATTGCAGTCAGAGAATATGTTCAGAGATATACTTATTTGGTCTCCTGAAAGTGAAATCCTATAGCTGTCTCTTTCTGACAGCCTGGTGATGTGCCCTGGTTGTGCTGCTAGTTTGGGGAATTGCGGAGACGCTGTGGGAGGACTTGGTATACTATTCCAACCAAACAAACGACATCAACAAAATTCCCACTTTTGCATGGTTGTTTCATGATTGCTTAAAAGGTTTACCTCTATTTTCTATATCTAGTGTTCATATTTCTATATAGTAATTGCACACAACAAACACACGCACACATGTGCACACACACACATACACACATTACCGCCTTTGAGCTAAACCAGGTAGTCTCTCCCCATCTCCTAAAAGCTTTCCTGCCTTAGAAGCAGAACTTTTGCCTTCCTATGTTTCATAAAGCTTTGTACTAATTTTCCACATGATACATATCTACATTAATCTTTAAACCTCCCACAAATATACTTTTTAAGAAAATCTATTCACTTCAACCTAATGCTTAAATTTAATGCTTTACTTATAGCAAGTTATGTATTCCATACCTATATCCATATCCATGTTACAACTATGTGAAAAGTTAAATTGCAGGGCGTTTGATAAGAGACATATTTCCATCCGAGTTCAATAATTAGAAACTACTTAATTCTTGTTAAAGAGAGAAGGAACTTCAGATCATCCACCTCAATCCCATTTTACAGAGACAGAAATAAAGGAAAAGTGAACTTCCCAAGATTATCTGCTTAGTTGGTCATGACTTACTTTCATTCTGAACTGATTCATTAGTTTTTGTTTGTTTGTTTGTTTTTGTTTTTGGCTGCACCACACAGCTTGTGGGATTTTAGTTCCCCGACCAGGGATTGAACCCAGGCCCTCAGCAGTGAGAGTGTGAAGTCCTCACCACTGGACTTCCAGGGGATTCCCCATTAGTTCTTTGAAAATTGAAAAAAAATTCACACAAACCTTTGTAATCATGAAAAACAGTCATAGGTTAAGTTGTGTTTCACCGTTGATGGTATATGACTTATTGTGGTTTAAAGAGCATCATTCAATGAATCAGTGAGTGGTTGCAAGCTTTTTAATTTAAACAAATTCTGACACTGGTTGTCCTTTCTTCTTCCATCTCTTTCAAGATTATATGTAGCTCCTTCAGTGATACTGGTGTCCAGATTTGTCAACTTATTTAAGCAATTTAACCAGACTAGTGTAGGCTTTCCCACTGAGTCAAACAACAGACGTCATTTGTGCCTTAGTCATAAATCCTGATAAAAGGGGTTTCAGAGCAAAAGCAAATTTGATATCTAATATTTAACAAGTGGTCTGGGGAGACTTTTACTTAGAAATCAAAATTTAATGAGATATTTCAACTCACTATTGCATTTCTGAAGATGAACTAGTCTGATGTAATTCTCTGCTTTCAAAGTTCTTTACTGAACTTTCTATAATTGTTTTTCATGCAAGATTTGAAACATTTGGCCAGATATACATACTGACACAGAAACTAGCATTTTGAAATTGATATGCATATACATGGTGGATAACCTCCCAAATTAACATTTAAGATATAGAATTCTCCCAAGATAGAGCTGAAAATACCAGTGTTTTTGTTTTTTGTTTGTTTTTGTTTTCAAATACTCCACTTGTGGCCCTTTATTTCCTCATTGATTCCCTTTCTATCTTCTGCCAACCAGATGTGAGTATTGGCTAGGAATCTGTCTTGGCCTCCTGTACTTTTTTCTTCCTATTTTTCTCTTCCAAGAGCTTTCTCCTTATATAGGTTCAGTTCTCACCTTTATGTGTGTACCATCTCAATCTATGTCTCCTGCTCCTACCCCTCTCTCAGCTCATGAACACATGTACTGAGTTGTCTCACATTCAACCCAAAGATAGTGTGTCTGAAGCTGAACCTGTCATACTGAACCTGCCTGAGCTTCTTCCATGCATCCTAATGTCGACATTGGAAAACTTGGATCTCTTGAGCTTGAAATATTAGCATGAACTATGATATCCTTCTATTTCCATCTCTTCCCTTTACCTACTCTCTAGCCAATTGTGATTTTCTGATGTTTCTTTTGTAATGTTACTTATGTGTTTTACTTTCTACTGCTACAACTTGATTGGAGCTTCAGCCTACCTTTAAGGATTCACAGATGATGTATGAGGATCTATACCATGACTTTTCCATAATCTTGTACACACAATTGCCAGATTAATCTTCCTAAAACTTACTTTTTATAATTAGGGCCTCTTCCTCAGTGTCCTTCAGATGTAGTTAATGATTTAGTGAAAAAGACAAGATGTTTCAATTTTGCTTACCATCACATGATTGAATTGGACCACATGTTTCTCAGATTCCTTATAATTATGTCATTTTCTGCATTTGTTGGGCTGGAGTTCTGTAAACATGCTTCTCCAGCCCCATCTTCTTCTCCTTGTCTCTCAGGAACCCTTTGTCTATTCTGCTTCCACACTTCTCTCATTATTTCTCACACTTGAAGTAACTTTAAAATATCCTTGGTCTATCCAAATCCTTTATACTTTTGAAGGTCAACTTAAATCTTATTACCTGAAGATATTCAGTTCAAAATTATTATTACCATTCTGAAAAAAAATCTGGTCTTTGCTCAAAATCATTTTAGATGTTTTATCATATTGATAACCCAATTGGAAAATCTAAATACTCTTTTCCAAAGACATGTAAGTGCTAGGTAAGAAAGAATAATGATACCAGCACACACTGTCTCACTTTGCTCATTTGTGAAATAAGTAGGGTTGGATTAGTTAGTCCCCAAGTCTCTTTCAGTTTATAATTCATAAACCAATATTTAAAGACATTTCATATAATATAGTATAAACTATACTATTAAACATCAAACTCTACTATTATGAAATAGACTCTATTTTATTACATGTTTATCTGGTGATCGTTAAATTTCTCAAGCCTGGGCCCTTATAAAAATATTCAAGCTTCAGAATCAAAATGATAGATAAATTACAGGATAGTTGTTTTATTTTTATTACTGTATAAAACCAGTTTTATTCAGTTGAGCTATTAAAATGTGGGGTTACTTACTTAATAGGTTCTGATACTAATTCCAATGTGGGTTATGGGAGAGGTTTCCCACACCAGCAAGCAATTCTTGGGACCACCTGGATATCCCACAATTCAACTCAATTCTGACACTGTCTTTCCAGAAATATCATCAGATTCCACAGGTTACAAACTCCATCCTACAAGACTGCCCCCTCACCCCCATACTTCACATGCTTGTCACAAGCCCAAGTTGTTACCTGTGCTTCTGACTGGTTACAAATTGGAGGTTTCAAGGACCCCCCTCCTTGATCTTCAGATGCCAGTCACAAGCCCAGGCTGTTACCTGTACTTCTGACCAACTGGCTATATATTAGAGGTTCCCATGAGTCCCTCCTTCCTTGGGTTTGATCAGTTTTTTAGAGAGGCTCACAGAACTCTGAAAAACATTTTACTTACTAGATTACTGGTTTATTGTAAAAGGTTATAACTTAGGAATAGCCAGATGGAAGAGATGCATAGGGCAAGGTATGTGGGAAGGGGCGCAGAGCTTCCATGCCCTCTCCAGGTGTGCCAGTCTCACCAAATCTCCATGTGTTCACCAATCCAGAAACTCTCAGAACTCTGTCCTTTTAGGTGTTCATGGAGGCTTCATTACACAGCTGCGATTGATTAAATCATTGGCCATTGGTGATTGAATTCAATCTCCAGGCACTTTTCCTTCCCCAGATGTCAGGATATCAGGGGGTGGGACTGCAGTTCCAACCTTCTAATCACATGGTTGACTGTCTTAGAAACTAAGCCCGAATTCACAGGTGCTTTCCATAAGTCACCTAATTAACATAACAAAAAATACCTTTAGGCCTCACACACTTAGGAAATCCCAAGGGTTTTAGGAACTCTAGGCCAGAAATGGGGATGAATATCAAATATGTATTTCTTATTATAAATCACAACATCACACATATAATATATTAATTGAATAAGCTAGGGAACTTTTATTGGAAAAAAAAAGCTTGCTAAGTACAAGTCACTGTGACAAACATCGATAGATTGGGAATAGGGATGAAGATACAGAAATGAATTCAAAGGTTTGGTATCTACCTTCAAGGAACCAATTGTCTAATGGGGGAGGCATACAGATAAAGAAATTACTGTAATTATAAGCATAAGAAGCTGCTAATTGTTACCACTTATTGAATACTTACTGTGAACTAGGACCTATGCCAGAGACTAACATACAAATGCTAATTAACATGCACAAACTATTTTTTACAACAAGATTCCAAGATTATTATTCCTATTTTGCAAAAGAAAAAATGAGATCAGAAATCTTAATCTCTCCAAAGTCACATAACTAGAGTGATGAGAATGTACTATCCATTACATCTTATTAGGTATCTTTTGAGGCTTGGAAATATTTCTGTAGAAAGGCTTATTCAAAAGGAATAATTATTTCTAAATGGAGGTGTCACTTAGAAAATTGCCTTTGAAAGTAGCCTTAGAGTTGAGTCTTATAAGAAGAGTAGATTTTCCATTGACTTGGTGGGTAGACAAGTCATTTTAGGCACAGAGAACAGATTGAATAAAATCCCAGAGGCAAATAAGTAGAAGTCATATTCAGGGAATTCTGGTGATTAAGCATATATAATAAGAAGAGCAGGGAGTGAGCAAAGAAAAAGATGCAGCTTTTGAGGTTGGGTGGGCAGGATATTAGAAGAGTGTGTTACTTACCCAGGGCAAGTTAATTGGAAAAAATAGCCATTCTAAGTTCTTTCAAAGATGACAGCTCAATCAGCTTGCATAACAGGGAATAGAATCTACCCACCTGCTTAGTTTCTAATGCAATTTACTGAAAGCTGTGTCTTCCTACACACTTCTTCATAACTAATTTGACCTATACCAGATAGTAGTTTTACAGCAGCTGCAGTCAACATGAAAAGCTCTTTTTTTCATGATAATTTTCTACTCTCTTTCTGGTCTATTGAGTTTCTAAGCAATTTTTTTCTTGTTCTTTGTTCCCTCTTGCAAAAGTTTTGCTCTTCTCATCGTGGGCTTGAAAATAGTGTGTGGGTTGCCAAAAGGCAAATACAATGAAGGTGAGTTTTGAGGTTGGTTTCAGGTGCTCCCACCAACTTTTTTCTTCAGTATAATGGAGGAGCAACTCCAAAGTCTTGGTGGGGTGTGAAAATTTAACACAAATTTCCAGGATCACATTCATATTATTAATTATTATGTATTTTATTTAGTTTTATCCAGTAAAGCCAATCTACTGACACCGGGTTTTGGTGAAGGAAAGTGCAGCATTTATTGCATGTGCCAAGCAAGGCCTATGGGCAGCTAATGTTCAAAAGACCCGAACTCCCTGATGGATTTAAAGGAAGGGTTTTTAAAGGCATGGTGAGCGAGAGAGTCTCAGGGTACATGATCAGCACGTGCACAATTCTCTGATTGGTTGATGGTGAGGTAACAGGGTGGTGTCATGGGGGTTAGCATCATCAATCCTCAGGCTCCAGCCAGTCTGGGGGCTATGTGCTCATGGTCATCTTGAAGTTAACTTCTTCCATCTGGTGGGGGTTTTAGTATCTGTGAAACAGCTCAGGAATGTGCATCAGATGCTATTATCTATGTCCTTCAGGGAGGAACTAAAGATTCTGTGACTCTGCTATATGGCTGATCCATTGTTTAAATTGATACCAGTTCTCCTGGCCCAATTGCTATTTCTTTGTTACTACATGTTCACATTTTTCTAATCATTAATTCTTGAGCCAGCCTTTTGTGACTCAGGGGAGGCCTAGGAGACTAAAGTTTTTCTACAAACAAGAGGTGGGCAAAGGACATGGAGGGGTCTGTTCTGGGAAGGCCCCGTAGTATCCTGTTCAGTTACATATCCTTCTAGTGAAATAGCATTTACTTATAAGTATCTAATACAAGAGCTTACATATAAAAACCTTTGTACCACTTGTTTTTAAGAAACGAACTTACATTATAAAATAACTTGGTAATCTAAGTAAGTATTAGTAAATTAATCAGCAAAAAAACACTGTGTAAACAATGCAATATATACTTAGTTATATCTTTTAAAGTGAGACATTTAATGTAGATTTCATATGGTGAGGGTTTAATTTATATATATGAATACACACATATATCTACATATATAAGACAGCAAACTGCCCTAAAAACCTTTAACTGTTAAAAGTTAACAATATAGCAACACATAATAAATGAAATCAGATAAATGCAAAATATACTTAATGATCAACTCCTTTTTGAAGTCCAATCATAAAGAGAAAGACCAAGCTATTGGTTAAGCAGTTGATTGGTTATTGGTTAATTAAGTTAACCAATTACATTACCAGGGTTAGATGGAGAATAGATCACTCAGAAGGTAGATAGTTCAAACAAGAAAACATAAAACAGAGAGACAAAGATTGGCAATACTTTTTAGAGAACTTTGCTTAGAAGAATTTACTCTGGCCTAAGAGAGCCCCTTGCCCCAAAAACAAATTGAGATGTGTACATTGAGATATCATAGCTTAGTGCTATTAACCTTTCAAGTTATATAACTCACTTGCCTTGATTCTAGGCTTGACAGAAATCTTTGGACTAGAATTTATTTTCCAGTGTGTGTGGTGTGAATGTGTGTGTTTTGGGAAATGCATGTGCTGGATATATGATATGACTGCCAGTCCTCAAAGCAGTACTGTTTCCTGTGGCATAAGATTAATTTTATTAGTATCATATTGGTATTATTTTATTCCAGGTTTACTGATAGGTCATTGACGTATGTGTATTTTTAAGGTGTATTATGTGATGATTTAACACACGTGTGTTTTGTAAAATGATTACCAAAATGAGGTTAATTGATACCTCTATTCCCTCACAAAATTATTGTGTGTGTGTGTGTGTGTGTGTGTATGTGTTGATAAATTTTAAGATCTTTTCTCTTAACAACTTTCAAGTATATAATTATTACAGTATTGATGATTATAGTCACCATGCTATACATTAGATCCCCAGAACTTATTCATCTTATTGTTGGAAGTTTGTAGACTTTGACCAACATCTTCCCATTTCCTCCTCCCCTATACCCTAGTAATCACCATTCTACTCCATGTTTCTAGGAATTTGGCTTTTTTATATTCCATATATAAGTGAGAACATACAGTATTTGTCTTTCTCTGTCTGACTCATTTCACTTAGAATAATGCCCTCAAGATCCATTCATGGTGTCACAAAAGGCAGGATTTCCTTCTATTTATGGTTGAATATATATACACAATGGAATATATCACATATCCCATCTTCTGTATCCAGTCATCCATTGGTGGACACTTAGGTTATTTTCATGTCTTG
The DNA here is from genome assembly GCF_002837175.3 of Physeter macrocephalus. Lineage (NCBI taxonomy): Eukaryota > Metazoa > Chordata > Mammalia > Artiodactyla > Physeteridae > Physeter > Physeter macrocephalus. The sequence goes on from NC_041229.1 coordinate 79,058,866, forward strand.
GCTATCATGAATAATGCTGCAGTGAACATAAGGGTGCAGATATCTCTTTGATATCTTATTTTTATTTCTGTTGAATATATACCTAGAAGTGGAATTGCTGGATCATATGGTAGTTCTATTTTTAATTTTTTGAGGAACTTCCATACTGTTTCCATAGTGGCTTTGCCAATTTACATTTCCACCAACAGTACACACGGTTTCCTATTATCCACAGCCTCATCAATACTTGTTATTTCTTGTCTTTTTGATAATAGCCGTCTGACAGGTGTGAGGTGATATCTCATTGTGGTTTTTATTTGCATTACCCTGATGATTAGTGATGTCAAGCATCTTTTTATGTACTTCTTGGCCATTTGTATGACTTCTTTGGAAAAATGTATTCAAGTCTTTTATCGATTTTTTTTTGCTATTGAGTAATGTGAGCTCCTTATATGTTTCGAACATTAACTTCTTATCATATAGGTGATTTGCAACTATTTTATCCTATTCGTAGCCTGCCTTTTTATCTTGCTAATTGTTTTTCTGTGCAGATGCTGTTTAGTTTGATGTAGTCCCACTTGTATATTTTTGCTTTTATTGCTTTCATTTTTTGCAATTCTCATCATATTCAAAAAACTGTTTTCAAGACCAATATTAAGGAGCTTTTTCCTTATGTTTCCTTCTAGTAGTTTTACGCTTACAGGTTTTACATTTAAGTCTTTAATACATTTTGAGTTAATCTTTTGAATAGTATAAAATAAGATTTCAGTTTCACTCTTCTGCATGTGGTTAGCCAGTTTGCCCAGCATTATATTTGTGTTATTAATATATCCTGTGAACTTTGTTACCCTGACTCCAACTTTAAAAAGTTTCTGCTTCTTTCTGTCAAAGTCACATTTCTGAGACCATAACTGAAAATCAGTCTCTCACCATTGTAAGTAAAAGCCACCTGAGGATGTCCCTTGGCAACAGTAGACTAGCTTTTCTGTGGTATAAATTTGCTGTCGTCTTCTTTCTTTGCTATTTAATATCACTCATTATTTTGCCTCTATTTTTTTATATTAAGTAGTATATAAAAGAAATTATCAGAAATTTCTACATACCCACAGAAAGGAAATTAGCAAGAAGAAATAGTGAATCAATGAAAACTCACATGAATAAAAACAGGCTCTTATATAACATTAATGGCAATAAGAATGTTAGCAGGAACTGGTATTTATTGAGTTAGTCTATGTACCAAGTATTATGTAAGCCCTTTGTGTGGGATCATTGATTCCTCCCAGCAACTCTATGAGACCAAGACTACTATCGATTACAGATTAGGTAAATGAAGATTAGACATGTGAAGTAACATGTTTGTGGTCTAGCTACTTCTGCCCTCATAGGGGCCTGAACCAAGACATGAAACCAGGTCTGTCTTTTGAAGAGCTCTTGAACATTCACAGATAGTGGTGTGATCCTAAAAATCAGTAACACACAAAATTTCCACCAACTGTGGAAATCAGAATTAGATGTATTGTTGGGAAGGCGAGTTGTTAGTTTGTCTTCAGACATATCCAAGGGAAATAATTCTTACATGATAAATCATCAAAATCCTGTGTGTAGATGAATAAATTATGGAAGAGTATAAGTATAACTTACTAGGTAACTCTAAGTTGATTTTTTTAAATTCCACAATTCCACAGATGTTTTTATTTTTACCAAAAGTGAATAATCGCACTTTTCACATTTAGATTCACCTGTGGTATTTATCTCGGAGAGGCAGCAGCAGTGAGTGGTGGCTTGAAGCGAGATCTTAGTTACCTGCACAGGAATTGAACCTAGGTAGCCTGGAAGAAAACCAGGAATCCTAGCTACTAGACCAGCAAAGGCTAGAGGCTAGAAGCAAATTTTCCCTGGCTCTTGCCTCTGTTTGAAAGCAAGAATGTTTCAAGGAGGCAAAAACTGTAAAAACAGGTGCAAAGTTTATTATTAGAGGCACAGCACAACAAGTGGGAGAGTACACAGATAAACAGTTTATTTAAGACAGAAGCAAGGCAGAGATGCACACCTGGAAAGAAAGGGTGTCAGCATCCTCCCTAATGAGGAGGAGCTTGGCAAAGAGGCAGTTAAATCATTTATATAGGGCAGTTCTTCCAGATCTTTGTTTACCTTTGGCCAATTATCTGGTTTCTTTTTCCACACCTGACCTGCCCTAGGACCCTGCCCAAAATGGGTGCGCAACTTTTTTCCAAGATGGATTTCAGCCCAGAGGCCTATGGGACGGCCTTGGTATCACATATTATGCGGAGGTGCCCCCTCCTTTTGACCCACAGGGAGACCTTCTGTGCATGTGCAGTGTTTCCCTTGTCCCAAGGATGGGAAATATATGACCTCTTGATCTTTTACTCAAACAAGGTTTATCCCCTTTCTGTTCCTGCCGTGACTGTTATATTAAGGTGTCCCCAGGAAACAAAGTCCAGCTATTTACACTGTTCCTGTTATTTTCATCTCGAAGTGCAAACAGGAGGCTGGCTGTAAATATCTAGTCTAGAGCCCACCTGCCTCCTTCCTCAGGAAATGTAAACAGGAGGCTAGTTGTAAATGCCTAGCCTGGAGCCCATCTATCTCCTGCCTTAGTATTAAATGGCAGGTCCTTTCTATCCTACTCTACGAAAGTTTCAGGTAGGGTTTTTATATCAAAAAATTTCCATTTATAATGAAGAAATTGACATCCAGGGGCTAACCTGTCTCCTTGTTAGCAAGGCTTAGGCTTCCAAGGCTTTCCTGCTCCAGGACCACGTGGCCCCTAACCAGACCTGTCAGAGAAAGAGGACCTCGTGCCTCCTCTCTGATGCCCAATGGAAACAATCCTTTGTGCATTATACCTATTTTTGTATATTTCTTAGTGTCAAGTCAGAGTATTTACTAGCTTGTTTATTCTTGGGGGTGAGGGGCGAGTTTTGTTGTATTTGGCTTTTTATGTGTTGTTTTGTTTTAAATTAATGAGGTATGATTTACATATAAAAAGCTCTACTTAATGTTAACAATGTGATGAATTTGGAGATAAGTATACACCCATGAAACCATCTCTGCAATCAATGCCATAAACATATCCATCACCTCCAAAATTACTCTCCTGTCCTATTCAGTCATTCATCCATTCATTCATTCTTTCACGGTAAGTAGAATGTTGGTTACTAGGAGTTGGGGGAAGGGGAACATGCAAAAGTGTTGGTCAAAGGTTACAAAACTTCAGTTATGCAAGATGATTAAGTTCTGAAGATCAACGGTATAACTAATGTTATAGCTGTGTTATATACCTAAAATTTGCCAGCAAGGTAGATAGATTTTATGTTGCATTTGTTTCAATGCCTTGTCCCTACTCCATTGCACTTATTTTTCTTCACAGCACTTATCTGATATACTATATATTTTTTTGTTTTTATATTATTACTTTTCTTCTTCCATTAGATTGTACCCTACGTAAGAGAAGGAAGTTTTGCTTTGTTTAGTTTTTTGTTTTGATCACTATCCTCAGTGCCTAGAACAGTGCCTGATAAATGGTAGGTTCTCAAAAACATTGCTGATGAAATGAACTACACAGTAATGTATCTTTAATATGTAGAACTGACAGAAGTTTATGCAGTACTATATTAATTTCCCTGGGGTGAACTATAGCATCAATTTGAGCTCCTCAGATAGCAGTCTCTGCTCTGTTATATGTGTCCTTCTGAAGATAGTCATTAGCCAAGTCCATGACTGGTGTGTACACATCTCTAGTGTGAGGCAGAGCACTAATTGCCTCCCACACTAAGGCTTTATTGGTCTTCCAGTCTTAATTAAAGCCAGATTAGTAACTGTGGCGAAATTCCTATGATTCTTCTGGGATGTTGGTCCAGATTTCCCCCTTAATATATTCAAAGTTTCTCTCTTCTTTTAACACAGTTCTTATTCTCCTGGACATGGTAGATGCTTAAATATCAAAGGAATATACTTTTCTTCCATTTTCTTAGGAAAATCGGTTTTAAAATAATTCCAAATCCTTGAGGGAGAATGTAATTTAATTTTCACTGTTACAAACCAGAAGTTGTTGTTCCTACTTACCATTGTTCCTAAACAACAGCCTAGAAAAGCCCAATCTTTGCACCTAGCCATTCTATCCTGTGAATAAGAAGAGAAAGCTAGAAGATCTGTACAAAAGTACATGCAATGGAGTGATCTTCTTTTATTAAGACGTGCTCACTCATTTTTCACAGCATTGTAGTGGTTCTTTTTGCAACAGTCATTGAGCTAGGTGAGAAAGTATATGAAGAGAGACTGAAAAGAACATTAGATTCAAAATTAGAAGAACCAAGATTGAGTCAGAATGGGGCATATAATAGCAGTGTGACTTTGGCAACTCAAATTTCTTTCTTCTTTTTTTTTTTTTTTTTTTTTTTGCGGTACGCGGGCCTCTCACTGTTGTGGCCTCTCCCATTGCAGAGCACAGGCTCCGGACGTGCAGGCTCAGCGGCCATGGCTCACGGGCCCAGCCACTCCGCGGCATGTGGGATCTTCCTGGACTGGGGCACGAACCCACGTCCCCTGCATCGGCAGGCGGACTCTCAACCACTGCACCACCAGGGAAGCCCCTGAGTGTCATATTTTTTATTAAGAAAACGAAGGTGTTAATATGTACTTTACAAACTTGAATTTTCTGAGCACTGGAAGAATTACTGATTACATTAAAACAAAAAGTTTTGTTTTTATAAGAAATAAAATATTATCATAAAAATTTTCATAATATAATAAGAAGGGGGTATATAAGAAAGACAGAGAGAGAAAGGGAGAATAACTGCCAGGGTTCTTTTCTCAACATAAAAAACTCAGCATGAGAAAAATATATAAATGTTTGAAGTAAAAAGCAACTACATGGCATAGAAGTCAACTACATGGACTTTAGAGTCAGATTACCTGTGTTCATATCTAGGTTATGCATTGCTCTCACTGCATGATTTTGAGTATTTACTTGATCCCTTTGTTCTTCAATTTCCTCATTTATAAATTTGAGATAATAGTATTGGTCTCATATGGCTAGTGTGAGGATTGGGATAAGCGTTTAGCATACCAAGCTCCCATGTCGTTATTTTACGTATTAATGTTATTAATATTGTAAGTGGGGCAGCACACAAAATTCTTGTTGCCAAAAGTGGATTTTCAGGAGTGCAAGGCAGAGATGTGAGGTGGTCCCTTAGTATGATAAAGGAGAATGGCAAGTTGGCCATCTTCCTCTTCCCTCTTTTTCTCTTTCTTTGTCTTCTGTATATTGATGTTTCCACTTTCCAAAGCTTAGGTTGTCCAGGGCTCTTGCTGCAAACCCATCTGGTGCTCAGAGATCTTGGCTCTTCCCTTTTTGGGACTACAGTGTGCAAGGAACAGGGAGTACAGAGAGTAAATTAAATAAGTGACAAACTGACCCAAGTCATATTAATTATGACTTACTGGATTTTTTCTCCATTTTCAACAAGAGGTGGTCAGTGAATAAAATGAGTGAAGAAGCAAGAAATACAGACTCTATCTGGGTATTCTAATGACTTACCAAACCAAAAACCATGCTCTATAAATATGGACCATCATCATCAAGCCATATAACATTTTATAATTATTATAGTTTAAAATCACGTTTACTGATTACTAGGTTTGATCCCAACAGTTTTATAGTTAAATAAATATTATTGTTTTTATTTTACATGTAATCTTTGTGTGCTTTTTATAAATTCTAGGCAGGTCTGTAAGTATGTTATTAAAAAAAAACAGCTGTAGATGATCACACTCACCTATGGTATTCAGATGAATGGTGAGCAATGTGATCTATCAGTCCACAAACATTTAGTAATTATATATAATTTCCTACCTCCTTATATGTTATTTCCTATCTCAGTCCGTAAAGATCCACTTCAGTTGGGTAGAGTCCACTCTTTTTTTCTAGTCTCTATCCTTTTTCCCTTTTAAAATCTCCTTAGTTTTTCTAAGCCTCTGTTCTTGTTTCCAACACTGCTCTGAAAATCTTTGCTGCAAGCTGCTTGAAGGGGGTTTACACGAAGCTCAAAAAAACATCTAAAATATTTCAGGGTCTTGGCAGGACCTGTGGGTGAATTAGGCAGGCAGTTCATAATATTACAAAGGGAATGATGAATGAAACTAAACCTCAACTTCAGGAGAAGTGTGATGACTTGGAGAGAGAATGAGAGAGGAGGCACTGACAGTTCAGTTCCACTTGACCCTTGACAAGTGCTAATGAAGTTTCCGTTTTAACACGTCTCCAGTTTTTCAAGAGAAGTTGCAAATGAGGGTATTTATCTAAATATCTCAATTTAGAATACTGGCAATACTTTCAAATCCTTAAAAAAAAAATACTGTGTAAGTCTAATAAAATGACCCCAAGACCAGATTTGTTCTTTGTCTATCAACCTGAAACCTCTGCTTTATACCCTTCAGAAGTTTGTGAGGGGACCATGTAAAGAAAATGTAGCCCTGTTAATATCGACTGCCCTTCATCAAGTAGCTGATGAGTTATGCCAGTCTGTCACTTTATTCTGTTTGACTAAAGACCTCTCCTCTTTACTAGGGGCGGGGTTGAGAACAAAAAGGGTGAGTAGAGAATAAAATTATCTCCTGCTGCTCACGAATGAGGTATCTGTGGCTCAAATATTTGCTCTAGATGGGGTTACCATAGGTTCTAGTTTGTCAGGGACAGTCCCTGTTTATACCTGCTGTCCCACCCAGTGTAATAATTAATAGCACCCCTTTCATACTCAGAAGTATGCAATTAGGTAAATAAATTATGTGGTGACATTAGTGCTGATTAACACACGTGTCATAGCTACTGACAGACCAAAATCACTTGAATGCAGAGAGACAAGTAAATAATTGCTGGGTACCTATATGACATCAAACTGTTACAGTGTCTAGACTCAAAGCCAGGTTAGCTGTCTCTAAAATCAGAACTCTTTCCATAATCCAGGCTGTTTTAAAGTTTTAGAGACCTAGTTTACAGATACTGGAACTAAGGCTAAGAGAAAATGTACTCAGGCACATCTCTTAGGAAGTAACAGAGGACAGATTTTAACTAAGATCTTTTGAGGTCAAGGCCGTATACTTTCCTAACTGTCTCCCTATTTAGAAACCCAAGACCAATCATTATACTATACATGACAATCACTACACTAAAGGTACAATTTGGTGATGCATCTGTTAAGGGAAATAGACTCATAGAATAGGACTAATAATTGGGGAGACAAGACTAACTGGCATAAAAGAATCAGAGAACAACTCATGATTCTATGTAATTAAGTGCTGAATTATTTAGTAAGGATAAAGTTCAGAAGAGACTCTGTGTGGGCTGGTATATTCAGGGAAGAGGTGGCATATCAACTACGCCTTGGAGAACTTGGGTAATGAACAGCAGGTGAAGAACATTCCCACAAGAGAAAACAAAGAGTATTTTTGGTTGTTTTTGTGAGGCAGATCAAGGACTATATTCTGACCCCAAACTGAGAATTTGTGCTGGTGAATCAAGAGAAATCTGGTGGATAAATTAAGTTGGGCCAGATTATAAGATTTTTTTAATGTTTAATTTTGTTGTAGCCATACATACACAGAACTTTACATAAATGCATAAATGTGTATTCGAAGGTATAGTTATACACACGCTTTAGAATGTATAGTCATGTTTCTTTTTTCCCTTTTTTGGCTTCCTTCTCTCCCTTTCTTCTTCTATCCAGCTGTGTTAATCCACCCACACCCATGTTAACAAACTAGTATGTAGCTTTTATATATTTTAACCCTGTTCAAATAATCAGATAGACTTCCTGGTAGGATAAATCATAATTTACCATATTGCTGCGTCTGAGTTTTGTTTCCAGTGTTTTTCTACCAGGATCAATGATGCAATAAAGACTCTGACATACAGGTCATTATTTATGGCTGCTATGTTTGTATGGGATAGACTTCGAGGAGGTGGATTATTGGTTAAAATAGGCTCTCATATATCACAGTTCCAAAGCAAAGTATGAAAGAATGCTTTCCCCAACATCCCCTATAAAAATAGTTATCATGGCTCCTTTCCATTGTTGCTAATATGTAGGGCTTAAAAATATACCTAGTTATTTTAACTTATATTTCCCTGACTGCCAGAGAAAATATTTTTCCCACTTTATTTATGATGCTTTTAGATTATGATCTGAGAATGTGGTCTGTAAATACTCTACGTTTTTCTTTTATTTTTTTCTGTTGTGTCTTTTTTTCCCTCCCTCCCTCTCTCTCTCTTTCTCTCTCTCTCTATCTTTTAAATTTATCAATCAGGGTTTAATCAGGGAAGCAGAATGAGAAATATTTTAAGTATTATAGAATAGGGATTTATTTTAGGAATTGGAATTTACCTAACTATAGGAGATTTTGATAAAAATGTTCCAAAAAGGGATGTTGGAGGATCGGATAAAAGCTACTAATCAGCCCTTCTGTATCACTCGTATGGCAGACAATCAGGGAATTTGGAATGGGACCGTGATGGAGCACTGGTGGAGCAGCCCATGGAAAAGCTATTGCCTCTGCACCTGCTGGTGGCATGGCTTCTCTACAGGAAAAAAAAGCTGGCTATGGTGCCAGGAAGAACAGGAGTTAGCTAGAACCTGTGTGCACCTCAGTGTCATTCTATCATTGCTTGTAAACACAGTGACCTTCAGAGTGCAGTGGCTGCTGCTTCGCTTCAGCTTTCCTAGCCATGCACAAATTTCTCTCTTGATTAGCTTTAAGCTGGAACCACACAGGGAAGGCAAATCCGGAAAACATAGTTGTAGCTTAGTGAGTTGACAAAAAAGGTGATGTGACAGTTTGTTCCGAAATACAAAGATAATGCATGCTCTTACAAAATTCTGTTCAAAGAAATGTTCATTGATTGTAGTAAGTCATCTAGATCACTCTTTGTTTACTTCGGTCTACTATATTGTTTAAATTTTTAGAGCAGTATCCAGAATCTTCCATTATAATTGCAAATTTATTAATTTCTTGATTTTCTAATAGTTTTCATTTTGTATTAAAAGCTATACAATCTAAATGGGAAAATAACTTTAAAAAGAAGAGTTACATGTATATGTATAACTGGACCACTTTGCTGTACACCTGAAACTACCACAATATTGTTAATCAAGTATACTCCAATATAAAATAAAAAGTTAAAATAAACAGATGAATATTAAAAAACAAAAAGTATGTATATTAAAGAAGCCAAAAAAAGCTGTACGGATTGGTACAAAAAATATATGACTTATGTTTTATTTATAAATTATACCTTTATCTTTACATAATATGCCTCTGACACTTTAGTCATTGTAATGTGAAATTCCGTCTTAACTGATATTAATATGCTAGATTTGCTTACTTTTTTTTAGTGTTTACCTGGAATCACTTTGACCATCTCTTTATTTCTTTGCCTTAAATATTTTTATTTCTTAGAAAGTGCATATCTTGCCTTTAATCCAATACACCTTTCTTTTTCTTTTTTTTAACATCTTTATTGGAGTATAATTGCTTTAAAATGTTGTGTTAGTTTCTGCTGTATAAAAAGTGAATCAGCTATATGTATACATATATCTCCATATCCCCTTCCTCTTGTGTCTCCCTCCTACACTCCCTATCCCACCCCTCTAGGTGGTCAAAAAGCACCAAGCTGATCTTCCTGTGCTATGCAGCTGCTTCCCACTAGCTATCTATTCTACATTTGTTAATGTACATATGTCAGTGCTACTCACTTACTTCGTCCCAGCTTACCCCTCCTCGGGTCCTCAAGTCCATTCTCTCATTCTCTACGTCTGCGTCTTTATTCCTGTCCTGCTCCTAGGTTCATCAGAA
>NC_041229.1:79068766-79069090 GCF_002837175.3 Physeter macrocephalus
TTATGGCTGATTAATATTCCATTGTATATATGTACCACATCTTCTTTATCCATTCATCTGTCGATGGACACTTAGGTTGCTTCCATGTCCTGGCTATTGTAAATGGTGCTACAATGAACATTGTGGTACATGTCTCTTTTTGAATTATGGTTTTCTCAATGTATATGCCCAGTAGTAGGATTGCTGGGTCATATGGTAGTTCTATTTTTGGTTTTTTGGGTAGCCTCCATACTGTTCTCCATAGTGGCTGTATCCATTTACATTCCCACCAATAGTGCAAGAGGGTTCCCTTTTCTCCACACCCTCTCCAGCATTTATTGTTTG
>NC_041229.1:79069105-79072832 GCF_002837175.3 Physeter macrocephalus
ATCTGTATATCTTCTTTGGAGAAATGTCTATTTAGGTCTTCTGCCCATTTTTGGATTGGGTTGTTTGTTTGTTTTGATATTGAGCTGCATGAGCTGCTTGTATATTTTGGAGATTAATCCTTTGTCAGTTGCTTCATTTGCAAATATTTTCTCCCATTCTGAGGGTTGTCTTTTCATCTTGTTTGTGGTTTACTTTGCTGTGCAAAAGCTTTTAAGTTTCATTAGGTCCAATTTTTTAATTTTTGTTTTTATTTCCATTTCTCTAGGAGGTGGGTCAAAAAGGTTCTTGCTGTGATTTACGTCATAGAGTGTTCGGCCTGTGTTTTCCTCTAAGAGTTTTATAGTGCCTGGCCTTACATTTAGGTCTTTAATCCATTTTGAGTTTGTTTTTGTGTATGGTGTTAGGAATTGTCCTAATTTCATTCTTTTACATGTAGCTATCCAGTTTTCCCAGCACCAATTATTGAAGAGGCTGTCTTTTCTCCATGGTATATTCTTGCCTCCTTTGTCAAATATAAGGCAACCGTATTTGTGTGGGTTTATCTCTGGGCTTTCTATCCTGTTCCATTGATCTATATTTCTGTTTCTGTGCCAGTATTATACTGTCTTGATAACTGTAGCTTTGTAGTATAATAAGAAGTCAGGGAGGCTGATTCCTCCAGCTCTGTTTTTCTTTCTCAAGATTTCTTTGGCTATTTGGGGTCTTTTGTGTTTCCATACAAATTGTGAAAGTTTTTGTTCTAGTTCTGTGAAAAATGCCACTGGTAGTTTGATAGGGATTGCACTGAACTCCTTAGGTAGGCTTATTCCTAGGTATTTTATTCTTTTTGTTGCAGTGTTAAATGGAAGTGTTTCCTTAATTTCTCTTTCAGATTTTTTTGTTTTTATTGTATAGGAATGCCAGAGATTTCTGTGCATTAATTTTGTATCCTGCTACTTTACCAGATTCATTGATTAGCCCTAGTAGTTTCCTGGTAGCATCTTTAGGATTATCTATGTATAGTATCATGTCAGCTGCAAACAGTGACAGTTTTACTTCTTCTTTTCCGATTTTGATTCCTTTTATTTCCTTTTCTTCTCTGATTGCTGTAGCTAAAACGTCAGAAACTATGTTGACTAATAGTGGTGAGAGTGGGCAACCTTGTCTTGTTCCTGGTCTTAGAAGAAATGCTTTCAGTTTTTCACCATTGAGAACGATGTTAGCTGTGGGTTTGTCATATGTGGCCTTTATTATGTTGAGGTAGGTTCCCTCTATGCCTACGTTTTGGAGAGTTTTTATTATAAATGGGTGTTGAATTCTGTCAAAAGCTTTTTCTGCATCTATTGAGATAATCACATGGTTTTTTTTCCTTCAGTTTATTAGCATAGTGTATCACATTGATTGATTTGCATATATTGAAGAATCCTTGCAATGCTGTGGTAAACCCCATTTGATCATGGTGTATGATCCTTTTAATGTGCTGTTGGATTCTGTTTGCTAGTATTTTGTTGAGGATTTTTGCATCTATGTTCATCAGTGGTATTGGCCTGTAGTTTTCGTTTTTTGTGACATCTTTGTCTGGTTTTGTTATCAGGGTGATGGTGGCCTCATAGAATGAGTTTGGGAGTGTACCTCCTTCTGCTATATTTTGGAAGAGTTTGAGAAGGATAGGTGTTAGCTCTTCTCTAAATGTTTGATAGAATTCGCCTGTGAAGCCATCTGGTCCTGGGCTTTTGTTTGTTTGAAGCTGTAATCACAGTTTCAATTTCAGTGCTTTTGATCGGTCTGTTTATATTTTCTATTTCTTCCTGGTTCAGTCTTGGAAAGTTGTGCTTTTCTAAGAATTTGTCCCTTTCTTCCAGGTTGTCCGTTTTATTGGCATATAGTTGCTTGTAGTGATCTCTCAGGATCCTTTGTATTTCTGCAGTTTCAGTTGTTACTTATTCTTTTTCATTTCTAATTCTGTTGATTTGAGTCTTCTCCCGTTTTTTTTCTGGATAAGTCTGGCTAATTATCTATTTTGTTTAGCTTCTCAAAGGATGAGCTTTTAGTTTTAGTGATCTTTGCTATGGTTTCCTTCATTATTTTTCCTTTTTTTCTCTTCTGATTTTATGATTTCTTTTCTTCTGCTAATTTTGGTTTCTTTTGGTTCTTCTTCCTCTAATTGCTTTAGGTGTAAGGTTAGGTTGTTTACTTGAGATTTTTCTTGTTTCTTGAGGTAGGATTGTATTGTTATAAACTTCCCTCTTAGAACTGCTTTTGCTACATCCCATAGGTTTTGGGTCATCGTGTTTTCATTGTCATTTGTTTCGAGGTAATTCTGATGTCCTCTTTGATTTCTTCAGTGATCTCTTGGTTATTTAGTAGTGTATTGTTTAGCCTCCATGTGTTTGTGTTTTTTACATATTTTTCCGTAATTGACATCTAGTCTCATAGCATTGTGCTCACAAAAGATACTTGATGTGATTTCAATTTTCTTAAATTTACCAAGGCTTGATTTGTGACCCAAGATAGATCTATCCTGGAGAATGTTCCATGAGCACTTGAGAAGAAAGTGTATTCTGTTGTTTTTGGATGGAATGTCCTATAAATATCAATTAATTCCATCTTGTTTAAGGTATCATTTAAAGCTTGTGTTTCCTTATTTATTTTCATTTTTAATGATCTGTCCACTGGTGAAAGTGGGGTGTTAACGTCCCCTACTATGATTGTGTTACTGTTGATTTCCCCTTTTTATTTTTTTATTTTTTATTTTTTTTGCAGTACGCGGGCCTCTCACTGTTGTGGCCTCTCCCGTTGCAGAGCACAGGCTCCAGACACGCAGGCTCAGTGGCCATGGCTCACGGGCCCAGCCGCTCTGCGGCATGTGGGATCCTCCTGGACCGGGGAATGAACCCGTGTCCCCTGCATCGGCAGGCAGACTCTCAACCACTGCGCCACCAGGGAAGCCCCTGATTTCCCCTTTTAGGGCTGTTAGCATTTGCCTTATGTATTGAGGTGCTCCTATGTTGGGTGCATAAATATTTACAATTGTTATATTTTCTTCTTGGTTTGATCCCTTGATCATTATGTAGTGTCCTTCTTTGTCTCTTGTAATAATATTTATTTAAAAGTCTATTTTGTCTGATACGAGTATTGCCACTACAGCTTTCTTTTGATTTCCATTTGCATGGAATATCTTTTTCCATTCCCTCACTTTCAGTCTGTATGTGTCCCTGGGTCTGAAGTGGGTCTCTTGTAGACAGCATATATATGGGTCTCGTTTTTATATCCATTCAGCCAGTCTATGTCTTTTGTTTGGAGCATTTAATCTATTTACATTTAAGGTAATTATCAGTATGTATGTTCCTATTACCATTTTCTTAATTGTTTTGGGTTTGTTTTTGTAGACCTTTTCCTTCTCTTGTGTTTCTTCTTCTTCTGGGACCCCTATAATTCAAATGTTGGTGTGTTTAATATTGTCCCAGAGGTCTCTGAGACTGTCCTCAATTCTTTTCAATCTTTTTTCTTTATTGTGCTCTGCGGTAGTTATTTCCATTATTTTATCTTCCAGGTCACTTATCTGTTCTTCTGCCTCAGTTATTCTGCTACTTATTCCTTCTAGAGAATTTTTAAGTTCATTTATTGTGTTGCTCATCATTGTTTGTTTGCTCTTCAGTTCTTCTAGGTCCTTTTTAAATGTTTCTTGTATTTTCTCCATTCTATTTCCATGATTTTGGATCATCTTTACTATCATTACTCTGAATT
>NC_041229.1:79073035-79100925 GCF_002837175.3 Physeter macrocephalus
GCTCTGTGGTAGTTATTTCCATTATTTTATCTTCCAGGTCACTTATCTGTTCTTCTGCCTCAGTTATTCTGCTACTTATTCCTTCTAGAGAATTTTTAAGTTCATTTATTGTGTTGCTCATCATTGTTTGTTTGCTCTTCAGTTCTTCTAGGTCCTTTTTAAATGTTTCTTGTATTTTCTCCATTCTATTTCCATGATTTTGGATCATCTTTACTATCATTACTCTGAATTCTTTTTCAGGTAGACTGCCTATTTCCTCTTCATTTGCTTGGTCTGGTGGGGTTTTACTTTGCTCCTTCCTTTGCTGCATATTTCTTTGTCTTCTCATTTTGCTTAACTTACTGTGTTTGGGGTCTCCTTTTTACAGGCTGCAGGTTTCTAGTTTCTGTGGTTTTTGGTGTCTGCCCCCAGTAGGTGAGGTTGGCTCAGTGGCCTGTGTAGGCTTCCTGGTGGAGGGGATTGGTCCTGTGTTCTGGTGGATGGGGCTGGATCTTGTCTTTCTGGTGGGCAGGGCAGTGTCTGGTGGTGTGTTTTGGGATGTCTGTGAACTTAGTATGATTTTAGGCAGCCTCTCTGCTAATGAGTGAGTTTTTGTTCCTGTCTTGCTAGTTGTTTGGCATGGGGCATCCAGCACTTGGAGCTTCCTGGCCTTTGGGTGGAGCTGAGTCTTAGCATTGAGACGAAGATCTCTGGCAGAGCTCTCACCAATTGATATTACTTGGGGCCGGGAGGTCTCTCGTTTTCCAATGTCCTGCACTCAGCTCTCCTGCCTTGGAGGCTCAGGCCTGACACCAGGCTGGAGCACCAAGACCCTGTCAGCCACACGGCCAGGTACGTGGGGATTTTCTTGCCTTTTGGGAAGTCTGAGATCTTCTGCCAGTGTTCAGTAGGTGTTCTGTTGGAGTTGTTCCACATGTAGACGCATTTTTGATGTATTTGTGGGGAAGAAGGTGATCTCTACGTCTTACTCCTCCGCCGTCTTGAAGGTCCCCCTGCAATAGGAGACTCCACCAAAGACGCCAACCTCCGCAACAAGTAGTGGTGCAGAGGCACTTTTTTCAGAAGGTTAGCAGATTGCTTTTTTATTTTCCTTTTCCTTTTTGCTTTGTCTAGTTTCACTTGTACACAGGGCGCTTTCTGCAGAAACCTCTCACCTGGCACTTCAGATCAGAGTGCCTAGTGAGAAATGGCTGCACTGACACCTCAGCTCAGTGGGCTTCGCCATTTGCAGAAGTGCTGCCCCTGACACTGCAACTCAAGATGGCCAATACATCTGTTTTTTAACGGGAAAAATGAGTTTGTTTATATTTCGAATATTGGCTGATATACTTGATTTTAATCTTTTAATTTTTCTTTGAATCTGTTATTTATGTCCATTGTTGAGTGCATATTTTCCTTTTCCTTATTTTTCCTGGATTGATCAAGCTACAATATATTTCATTTGTTTTCTTCTTGAACAATTTACTGTTCTTTGCCCATTCATTAAATACTACTTTCAGGGCTTCCCTGGTGGCGCAGTTGTTGAGAGTCCACCTGCCGATGCAGGGGACACAGGTTCGTGCCCCGGTCTGGAAGGATCCCACATGCCGCAGAGCGGCTGGGCCCGTGAGCCGTGGCCGCTGAGCCTGCGCATCCGGAGCCTGTGCTCTGCAACGGGAGAAGCCACAACAGTGAGAGGACTGTGTACCTCACCAAAAAAAAAAAAAAAAAAATACTACTTTCATTCTCCTTGTTCTCATAATCAGATACTTTAACCCAAATTAATTTGCCTATTAAGATACATGCTTCTGTTTGCCTCTTGTTTTATCCCCTCCTCAATAAAAGAAGGTCTTAAGATTCTTTTCACTTTTCCTTTCTCATGCTCCCTTCCCTCATTAGACTTCTGTAACATTTTTACTTCCCCCACTCCCAACTACCTGGACTTGTTGAAAGAAGTGATAACTAACTAGAATTTATTTTATAGTGTTTCCTTTCTTTTAAATATATCTTAATTGCTCTTATATTAAGTATCTCTGGAAATTGTATTATTATTATTCACTTGAATACAATTAGATATATATAAACATGATACTACTATATTTTATTCTTCTTTTATCTCGGGGTATCTCTTCTGATTCATCTTTTTTTTTTGTAGTAGCATCTTTTCTTAAGTGTTTAACCAAAGAAATCATGTAAGTTACGTATCCCTCAAATTACTGCACATCCTTAAATGTCTTCCTATACTTAAGAATAAATTATATCCTGCCTAGATATGTGATTTTGGTATGAAGTCACTTCACCATTAGTCTGAAGAAATGATTCTAGCTTCCAGCATTGCTGATTAGAAAGTCTGATGGCAGTCTATTTTCTGTTTTCCTTGCTCAATGTTTTAGCGATTCTTAGTGATAAAACTAATTTGGGGATTGGAAAATACAGTTACTAGCATTAACAAGCAAACTTTCCCTAAAGGAACCATATGCAAATTTTTGTTTTTATTGTGTAAAATGTAGCACTATAATTTTTTCCAAATGTTCAACCATTGTTTTACGATAAAACACCACAAACTTGGAAGACTTGAAACTTCAAACATCTAAGGTTTATACAACCATTTGCTATCTATTCTTAAAGTAATTCAAAGATGTACTGTTTCTTCCCCTATAAAGCTTGCAAAGACTAATTATATATCCCTACTGAATTTGGCACATAGATTCCAGTATATATTTGTTAAATGTACTGAAAAGAAAATATGTAGTTTTCTCCTATTACTTGTAAATTACAGGAAGGGAGGAAGAAGACCTTTATTTGATATAAAATATGATTTACTGAATATTTTCAAGGTGATATAATGTAATCTACTATTCAGTGATGCTAAAATATTTTCTTTAGATTTATTTAATGAATACAAAGGCTATAATTGACACATTGATTATTGATTCATAAATGGTTTCAAGTAACCAATATTCATTTTTAAAGTAAATTCAGTGGTGTCTCATTAGTTAAATAATTAACTCAATAATTTTTTCATCCTATAACTTTTGTTTTGGCAAACTCTGTGTCTCTTCATTACATTACAATGTTCAATTTCAGATCTCACTCAGGTTCAAGTTGCACAAAGCTTCTATTTGTAGATTTACAACGGTGAAGATTTTCTGTACTATTTCCAATATTTTCCTTCAGAGTGGAAAGAAGGCCAACCATATGGATTATATTTCTGAAGTTATAGCACATGAAATTCTCTTCTGGCAGACAAGAATCCTGGAATATGAGGAGCAGAACAGACCTTAGGGAGTACCTAATCCATCAACCTTATTATAGATGAGCCACCTTGGGCCAAGAAGGCAAAGCGATTTTCACACTGTTAGCATGCCAATTTATACACCAGGGTAAGTGTGTAGGCTCTAGACTCCCAAAGCAATGCCCTCCTTCCACATTTTTCTGCTAGGTTAAAAAGGGGGCCTCCATGGCTAATTGGTGATTTTTTTTCAACTCCAAATCTGTACTATTATTGGATTAAAATAGCATAATGATTTTTTATATCCAGGTTATTTTAAAATACTTGTTATCATTTTGTATTTCATTTTTATATTTATTTTTCTAACATAAGTAATACATATTTGATGGTTAAAATGGCTGCCTATCTTACTGTCCAAGACAGGACACTTTTTTTAAAATTTGAGGCTATTAATAATTACATTATGACAAAAGGCAACCCAGAACATAAGGTCACTCTAGGAATAAATGCAGAATAAGGTTAAAATATCAGTAAGTAAAATGAAAAAACCTTCGAGTCATTCATATCTCCTCCATGAAGACTTAGCTGTATTTTGAGATTCACCATTATAGACGTATCTATGCATACATATGTTTTTGCAAAAGCTTATCTCACACTGAAATATTATTTTGCAGTCTGCTTTTATTAATAAAAAATGTATCAGGAACACTTTTCCAGTAAATAAATATTCATGTGCACTATAGTTTTAAAGGATTTCTTAGATTACATTGTTAATATCTTTGGAGAAATGACAAGGCGGCAGACATATTCCTTGCTCAGCAGGACTGGTAATGTTCAAATAGAGACCACAGTTTGTTCACAATCAGTCACCCCAGCTTCCCAGGAGTCAAGCATATATTACCTTTGAAAAGTAAATTGGTAATTACAAATTCTCCCTCCGTTTCCACATTCCTACTGGCAAACACCCAACAACCAACAATAGGACAGGCCTACACAAGTCAGGCATAGGCATCAAGCTATTAGAAGAGATTGTAGCCACACCCAGAATCAGTACCACCACACCCAGAATACCAGCTGAGTATCAGCTGTGTTCGAAAGCATGGAAATTCACCAAAATGTAGTAGAGTAGTTGATATGAACAGAGTATCAGCTTAAGAACTTACAAAGATGAGCAGACAGGGCTTCGCTGGTGGTGCAGTGGTTGAGAGTCCGCCTGCCGATGCGGGGGACACGGGTTCGTGCCCCGGTCCAGGAAGATCCCACATGCCACGGAGCAGCTAGGCCCGTGAGCCATGGCCGCTGAGCCTGCGCATCCGGAGCCTGTGCTCCGCAGCAGGAGAGGCCACAACAGTGAGAGGCCTGCGTACCGAAAAAAAAAAAAAAAAAAAAAAGATTAGCAGACATAGAAAATAAATCAATAATTATTACATTCTTAAGTTTTCAACACAGCACAACAAAAGCAGTCTTTATGAAATTATCTGCCTGGAGTAAATAAAATTACAAAGGAAGGCAAATCCATAGTCTCGCATTCAAATCTTGAAAGGTAAGGACTTATACTTGAATATCTTGTTATTAGACTCTTCTGACAAATATACAACAGTTGAGTATCAGAGGAAACCCTTTATTTGGCAAATGTGTATTTGATCAGCTTTTATGTGCCAGACTATCTTTTAGGCAATGTGAGAAATAAAAAAAAAGTGAGTCAATACAGAGTCTTCCCTGAAGTATCTCTTCTGAACTAGAAGAAAAGTATGTGCCTACTTTCAAAAGCTAATATATATAATGCATGGTAGAAACATGGCAAAAATGCCATGAAATGATGTTAATCATATTCTGTAGGAACTAGAAGAGGTTAAATTCACATCTAACTGGCTTTATAGTAGGTGGATATGGATAAAGGAAATCTTCATCCTGAAAATGACATTGTTCTGGGGCCTTGAAGAATGGGTAGGAGTTGAAAAACCTTATGAGTCAGATAGGAGTTTTAGGATGAACATTCCAAGTAGAGGAAACAGCAACAGTAAAAGCAGAGAGGCCTATGAGGAAGAAATCCATTGTAGCATCAAAAGAGTTTATAAAGGAAAGCCTTAGAAGCAAGTCTGGAAAGTGGTGAGAGCAGATCATGGAAATCCTTGGGTGGTAGAGCAGTGAACATGGACATGTTTCTATAGGCAGCTTGAAGAGGTAAATGTAAGTTTTTCAGCAGGGACATCCAATATAAACTGTGGTTTAATCCATCATCACCTCCTTTGTCCCACATATCTGCCTTCTCTTGATGTTGTCTTTTTAAGCAAATCATTTTGTGTTCTTGTCTCTTGAAAATACTTGTGATAAGACCTTATCAGGCTGGATTCAGAGAAAGTGAAGGTTGCTGATTTTCCTTCATTGCTTTCTTTTAGTTACATGTATCCATCAAGAATGTTACTCCTGAATGCTTCTCTGAACATGTAGTCTGGATTTGAGCAGGACTAATCTGATAAATTCTGTTGTTATATAGTCACATGTGGCCAGGAACCACTGGCTTTTGGGGAAACAGTTGTACCCCACGGTTCTATTTATCACAGCATATGGTTTCTTTGAAGAGATTTTTGGTGCCTTTAATAGAGTATGGAGAGCAAGTAGAACCAAAAAAGTACTTAATATAGTTATATATATGTATGTAAAATATATAAACTATTCTAAAATAATTTCCCTAGGCTAAGAAAGCCTAAGAAAGAAGACAACTGCTCAGTGCACTAAACAAGCATTTTTTTCTTGAAGTCACTTTACATTTTAAAATTCATTGCTTTCTTTACTTATTCATTAATAAGCATTTATTAAGCATGTGTGACAGGAAATACACTGATCTCTGAAGAAACAGATGCTCTACACTCAGTCTGCTCTCAAGGAGACCATAATCTTCCACTAATTGTGTCTTCCAGGGATATCTCGCCTTCTCTGTTTGTTACTCTTTGCAGATAAACCCATACTGACGTGACTTGGCTATTTCATTTTGCCCATTAATACCTTAAATAACTGGGTTCTAGGAAGGGAATAACCTCAGAGAATTTCTATCTCTGTGTCTGTTTGCATTTAGGCAATGAGAAGCAGAATTGGAAATTTCAATTTCAGTTAAGTGAGTTATTCAAGACCCAAAGAGGTAACAACGAAACTCTATTTTCCTGTGATAGAGCACAGTATGAGGAAACTCACAGTTGGCTGAGCTGCGCAGTCATATTTCAGAATTCAAAAGAATAAAAACCCCTCTCAATTATGTAAAGGACAGAGTCCCTTACCTCTCTGGGAGGCAACAGTTAGCATGGGGCCTGATAAATTAATTACTTAAAGAGGACAGGAGACAGGTGGCCAGCTGTGGGAGGGCAAATGCAGCAGAAACCTCAACAAGGAAAAAAAAGTCAAGTTCCAAGATTGAAAAAGAAAGAAAACTTGGAGTTGTAGACAGATAGATATGGAGGGATTTTAAAAGATATGTGTATTTAATCAATATAAAATCAATATTATATAATTTGTAGCAAGCATGAACATGACAAACATACATGGAGGTATTAAAAAAATCTACCCTAATCCCAGCTTAATCCCAAAATTAATTATTCTGGACATTTTGGTATGCTTCTTTCCAGTCTTTTTTTTTTTTACTGTTTTGCAAAATATAGTCAAGCTCATACTACATGTATTAATCATGCCCCTCCTCACTGAAAAAGACATAAAATAATTATTTCTCATCATTAAAATTTGAAGATAGTAACTTGCTCAAGAGCAGCCATCTAGCAAGTAAAGAAGTCAAGATTTAACCCCAAGCAGGCCAAGTCTGGCTCTGAACCTCTGTACTCTACATTGTGCTTACATGCCTATGGTGAACATGTATCAGCCATTCCAGTATTCTTATTTTCATGATAGTTCCCAGAAACGTATTATCTCCCTTCCTTCCTCTTTTTCTTGCTTTCTTACTTTTGCTCTTTCATTCGTTCTTTCATGTGCCCACGTTAAGCACTGTGATTGGCTCTGGGGAATACAAATTTAAATAAGACACATTCCCCATTCACAAAGAGCTGCCCTATCTAGAGGGAAGGCAGATAAATAAACAATTTCAAGATATGCATGTATTTTCTCTCAGAAAATTTTGGAATCATTTTACTCAGCATATTTTCCACTTTGCATTAAACGGCAAGAAATTTTTTAAAAATTTGAAGAATGAAGTTTGAAACCAATAATAGTAATAAAAACCAAGCCAACAGTCGGTTTAGCTTTCCCTAATGAGGCTATTTAATATTCATTCCTAAACTTTCTGCACTAGAGATGTCAGTATAAAATATTTCCTTTTATCAAATCACAGATTTTTCAGGAAAGTCTTTGTTCAAACCCCTCTTACTGCACTCCCCACTTCCAAAACACACAAATTCTCTTTCTTTACACACCACACACACACACAGACACACACACACAGCCTTTCCTGCTCTTTGCAGTGCTTTTCCTGTAAACCAGATGGTGCTAGAAATTTCCTAGGCCCCTCACAAAGCTGTTCCTCTAGCAACCTTCCTTAAAAGACTGATTTTAAAACGAGCAAAGATGTTCTTTGAGTCCCTTGCTAGTCAATCTGTCAGTCCAGCCTAAAATGTTTCTAATTAAAAGTAATCAGCTTTATGAGAAGATAATTTAATCATAGCTGCCCTGCAGAGGTTTGGGAGCAAGGGTGTTAGAAAGAATGCCAAACTCCTTTTTTGGGAAAAAAATAATGAGGTTAAATTCTTTCTAATGAGGTTAAAATTCTTAGTCTTAGCTCCAGCGCACACATTCTTGCCTCCTGCTGGGCTGTGGTTGGAGAAAATCAGACAGCAGCAGAAAAAAGAGGCTTTAGGAAATTGAAGATGTTACCTATACCTGGAGTATAGGTAGGGTAGAACCAGAGGCTTTTAATTCTTTCAACTGTTCCTCCTGATCATGAGTTGAATTAATGCTCACATTTCAAAAATATTTCTGATTCAAATCCCAGTGATTTAAAAGGATTTGAAAAGGAAGATCGATCCACAGGCATCATAATTATAATAATAGTATCTAATATTTTGGGGGGTGTTAGTTTCCTGCCATAAACTAGTCCTTAAATACATTGTCTAGTCTTTACCTGCGAGTTGGGTTGTATCAGGATGACCTGTGAGTTGAGTTGCACTGGAATTTTAATGAAACGGGCAAATATAACAAAAACATCCTCAGGCAAGTGATGTATTGCTCTGGGTTTCAGTGCCCTCTTTTATAAAACATCTCTAAAAGGACCCTTTGTGGAGATCATCTCTAAGGTTTGTTCCAAATCTTCAGTTGGAGATAAACTCACATTGAGTTCATTCTTCTAACCAAGTATTTCTTCAGTGTCTGCATCCTGAGCTCTTACTGAATGCTCAACATTCTCCTTCTGTAGGACCCTCCTTCATTAAAGAAGGCTGTACATCCTTGCCATGCCTACCACTGAGAGTGAAATCTAACTTCTCTCTTCTTGCTTCAGATGACTTCAGGCCCAGTCACTGAAAACTCAGGAGAGACTCTGAGTCAGAACCACCAAGCTGAGCCTGACCAACCTGTATAATAACATGAGAGGTAATAATAAATTGCAGTTTTAAGCCTCTAGTTTTAGTTTGGTTTGTTATGCAGCCATACATAACTGGAACATCTGCCTGTGCAAAGCTGCATTCTCTTTACTGTCCCTGTATCGTGAACCGCAGATGAAATCAAAGAGCATATGTCAGTAGCTCAGCCTATTTGAGGTTTTGAAAATTTTGAAATCTGTGCATGTTTCTCTTTTTTATCTACCTTTATTTGGATCTTTCACCTGATTCTGAGTTGATCTCACAAACTAGAAAACTCTTTTGCTGTGTGTCTGTTCTGTAATACGTTGCATCTTCCAGGAGGAACTTGAGAAGTTTGCATCAGGCAATATTGGTAAGAGGAAAAGAGACTGTACTGAAAAATATGTTGAGCAGGCCCCTGATTCCTATTTTGGCCACTGTGACCTTCTAAAAGTGACTTCACATCTTTCAGTGTCAGATGCCTTCCTTTGTCTCTCAAGTAAGGTGTTGGTTTACATGATCTTGAGAATTCTTTGTTGTGCTGTGCTTCAGTTTCTTTTATAATATTAGTATGACAATACCCACTTTGTAGGGCTTTTATGAGGATTAAATTAAGTAGCACGGTTAGTGTTTTTTCAACACCTGTTACTTAGTAGGTGATAAATGGTCCAGGGTCACTATCATATATGATTGAGTCCCAAGAGCTGAAATACAAGAGGAGAACTCAAGTGTAATGTGCAAGACATTTAATATTGTTTATCTGATAAAAACCTTTCTACTGTATAAGTGGAGGTTATCCATATTTTCCAAATTCAAGTTTAAAAGGAAAAACAAAAACGTCTCTGCATCTGCAACTGCATTCCTCTCAGAGCAGAAACCAACTTTGCCCTTCTGTAGGTGCTAGTGTTACAGACCAACTTTTAGGAAATCAGTGTCTGTGCCTGGATATAATAACCAGCCTCAAAACGAAAAAGAGGGAATTATTAGCGGTTCTAGAGATTTGCTCAGATTTATTTACAGTCTCTAGGAAAAGTTCTCCCCTCCCACGCCCAGCATACCCCGCATAACGCCCACCCACACTGCGGCACTGGACACTTTGGGGATGCGGGGCTATTCCGCGAGTAGCCGCTAAGGGGAGCCGGACGCTGGACCGCCCTAGCCGTTGCCATGACAACAGAGGGCGCGCAGCCTAGGGAGCGAAGTGCTGGCTAAAGCAGGTGTCGGATTGCAGGGCGCTCACGGATATTCCGGAATTGAATTGAGCCCGGGAGGCTCTCCCAGGGTCTGGCTACTGGTCACCTTTCTCTCGGACAGCTTCCTAAACCGGCGGGGACGCACTGAGTGAAAATGGTCCATCATTCAGGCTCGATTCAGTCCTTTAAACAGCAAAAAGGTCAGTCGGAATCTTGGTCCCCCCTCCCTGTGGGCGTCACGTACCGTCTGCATGCCCTTGCAGTTGTGTAGGAGCATCCTTTCCAGACTAATGCGACGCAGAGGTGGAGAACTCTGTGAAGTTTAAAAAATGTTCTACTTTTATTTTTTTAATGCCTCTTCACTCTGCATCCGAGATGAGTCTGATCTCTGAGCCTCCGCACGGTCCCTAGGAGAAGCGGAATTTGTCATTTCGGGGACTTGATTTAATGTATATCTCGAAGACTGTGTCAATGCATTGCAGTAAACCAGCTTAGTAGGGGTTTTCAACCTACCAGCACCCTGAGGTTTGAAGACAGAGATATTGGACCGGGTTTGTCCCAGTCTGTGCTCCAAATGGCTAATAAGCTCCACATAAGTGTATCTCCTATTTGAGACGATTTTACACAATCCTAGGATAAATTAATTTTGGGACTGTTCCAGAAGTTGGCCTGTTGAAGGAGCTCTGAAAGTTTCTTAGAAAAAATCAATTTTTTCCTTGTCCTATGCTTGATTCTGGGTTTCAAGTTTTTGTTAATATTGGTAGGTTCCTCTTGTAGGGCCGTTGTATTATCCCTCTTTGCTTCTCCTTCAAGTTTCTCCCTGGATGCAGTGATGAGTCTACATGTTCATAGTCAAATCAAGAATTTTTCCAAGTTATTCTCACCCTTTAGTCCTTGTTCCTTATTTTATTTAAAAGGTTTTTAATAGAGCACATATTTTTTGTACATATTTCCAGTTTTCTGGAGTTTGTCCAAAAATTATTAAACAACATAATTGCCATTTAATTGAATTAATGACGGTAATTATGCCATAGTTATGCCATATGGTACCTAAGATATGTGAATTCTGGAATGGTAAATTTGCTCATGCAAAGTGAAGTAAATAGGGAATTCCCTGGTGGCCTAGTTGTTACAATTCTGACCTTTCACTGCCATGGCACATGTTCAATCCCTGGTTGGGGACCTGAGATCCTGCAAGTCGTGAGGCACGGCCAAAAAAAGCAGTGAAGTAAATATTTAGTTACATATTTCTACTCCCTCCAACCCAGATTTTATCCATATTATTTTGGTCAACAGTTTCGGTGTAGCTCTTTGCCTTTCTTTAAGCAAAAATTGGTGAACCCACCAGGGATGATTTAGTAGAGATTCCTGCATTAAGCAGAATATTGGACTGAGTGAGCTTTGAACAGCATAATTTTATACTCTGTTCAAATCCAAGTTCTCTAGGTTATTTCACAAATATGTTGGAATTGGGAGTGAGGTGAAAGACTGTCTGGGTAGACAAAACATTCAGGTAGTGTGCAGTTCCACTTCAAATCTAAATGTTCCAAAGAAAATTCAGTTCTTCAAGAAGTTGTATTCTCTTTAATCATTATTTTAAACACATGCAAACTTTCAGAATGAAGACAATTATAGGAACTTTGCACCAGCTTCATACGATTAATATCCTCCTCTGAGGCATGGCTATGGGTAACTTATTTCTGGGACCTGGAATCTTGACATGCCCGCACATAACTTATTATGTATGGACATATACTGTGTTTTTAAAAGCAAATAATTGCCAACTTTAGGACCAACTGTCATTGCTCAAAGTGACTGATAAAAAATTATGCAAGTTCTGGAGCTTCATATCGTTTCCTTTATGATGCATTATGAGCCATTTATTTTCAAGTCTTCCTTTACTTTTTGGCACAAAAGGCAACTTTAGCAGAAGGATAAATGTGGAGAGCAGGAGGGATAGGAAAGGAAGCATCATTAAAGTGGTCCTGGTTAATTGCTTCTTAACCCTGAGTGGGCATTCTAAAACGACATGCCAAGCTCAGGATAAGCTGTTTTAATTTTACAAAGAGGGAGGAGTAAAATACTATTCTAGATGCTTTCTGACCCAGGAAGTATGAGACAGAAAACTTTTAAGGGTGCTCTTCATCGTAACATTAACCTGAAAACTGCACATTAAAGAGGAGAAAATTCTGTACTGGAACTCTGGAGTTCTAAATGCTAAGCTTGCCTTTGTAACTAGCTTAAAAACCTTGAGTGAAGTTTTTAACTTCTTTGGAATTTACTTCATATATAAATATGAAAAGAGTGAACACCTGACCCCTATGGTCTTCCTCTGTTCTACAGGAAGGGCAGGTGCAATGAAAACAGAGATGATTTTTTTTTTCCCCTGGGCCAGGTAAAAGGAAAGCCTGGCTTTTAGTTCATTCTTAGGAAATAATTTAGGTAAGTAAACCAAGTTATGAGGATTATATTTTATCTTAATCAAGTGATATGTCTTTTGTGATTTTGATTTCAATTTATAATACCTAGAAATAACCTAAGATATTCAGAAAACACTGTTATTATAAAACTTTAAAAGTGTTCACTGACACTTGAAAAACAGACACACTCTATAATTAAACTCTCAGCAGGCTTGGAGATGTTCCAATATACTTGAGAAATATGTAGTAATCAATCACTGATCCAAATTCCCTCACTGATATTACTCTGTTTTTCAATAAATCAATATAGATGTCAGAATAGTTATCTTGAAATGAAATACTATTTGTAAGACCAAATTTCTCCTTAAGTTAATATAGTGTCTTCATTTTCAGCCTTGGATTTTAATCCTACATATCCTACTTGCAAGTTATGTTCTTTAATATCTCTGAGCCTCCATTACCACCTCTGTGAAGTGAAGATAATATATATGTTGTAAAGTTGTAAAGTACTTAGCAGTTTGTCTGTCACACAGTTGGAGCTCAAAAATATAGTAAATAATAATAGTTGTTATTCTTCCCAGGCTCATCCATCTTTTCTGACTTCTTAGGAGTAAAAATAACCCTCAGTGGTTTCTTAATAATTGGTTGCCCTTTATTTTCCTTTGTCTCACTCAGTTTTATTACTTTAGGGTTTCTTAGGGAAAACTGGATTCCAGACCATCTAAGGATTCCTTACAATAGTCTTGAGTTACAGTCCCAAACTACTCAATTCATACGCCCATCCCTCAGGAAAACTTCCCCCAAATTCCTGTAAAGTAAATTTAGGTATTCAATTATTTTCATAATTTTGAAATTCCATTGCAAATAAATTGCATTTATTCACTATCCACTCAACCCATATTTAGCAGGCTCTTGCTATAGAGAACTTTGTACAGTAGGAAGCCTGAGAGTTTTGCTAAATGTAACCTTTATTTATAGGCAACTCTGCATTTTTCTAGGAAGATGTTGACATTTTGTTTCTTGGCCATGCCAGTTAAGTTTTGTTTTCTGAAGAAAAGACCCACATATATTTTTGATTTTTTAATTAAATCCTAGATTTTTCAGGAAGTAAAAAGTGAGGATCCTCAGCTAGAGTGGGGGGGGGGGTTGGGATGGGATTATTTCATACTTTATTTCTGAAGTCCCAAAGGTAAACTGGAGTGTAATATGCTTACAGACAACTGGGAGTGTGTGTTTGCCTGTGCCTTGGCACGTGTTGGGGGAACACATTAGCTGGCAAATCATCAGTGATTTCTGGTAAAAATTCAACTGTGCTCCTCAGCCAGGCTTGCTCTGTTTCACTTGATTTAAAATGGACTCATGTGTCATACAAGAGTGGGTGAGAAAAGGACAATGTTAGTTCTGGCTTCTGGTGGCTGTTATTTACCAATACAGCTAGTAAGACTTTCAGAGAAGCCATAGGTCACATCAAACACAGCCTGTCCCAAAAAGCTTGGGTTTAATGGGATCAGCTGAAGCTGTTAAGTGATTCATCATTATCCTAAAGGACATTTGGTTAAACATGAAAAGAGTGTTTTTAATATTTCCACATAATCAAATACTTCCTACTCGAATAAATTATAGAACAATAATAATAATCTTTACACTTACATGGGAATTTACAGACCACAAGCACTTTCATTCTCTTTTTCTCAAAATAAATTACTCACTTTTGCAGCGGCCCACCTGTAGAGCCTCTCAGCCACCAGCCTGCTTTGTGCCCAGTTCCTACTTCATAAGAACTAGGACGGTGTTGGGGAGAATACCTAGTTTCAGAATCTCTGATATCCACTGTTTAAGCCTTCTTTTCCCTTCACTGATATTTTTAGGACCTAGAATCTTCCTGTACCCTTACCCTGGTGAAGCCAGGAAAAAAATCTGAAGCCATTTATACATTGACAGAAATGCATTCACACATTCGTATCAACTATCCCTGGTATTTTGACACTCTATTCTTTTATTTATGACTGAAGAAGAGAAGGCATTGTGTCTTGTTAAAATACTTCCCAGTTATATAGGGAAAACAATTGGGGAAGATATTTTAGGGTCAGAAATTATACTGACTGGTACTTAGGTACTGACTGGTACTCAGGCTCATACTGAGTATCAACCTGTATCATCAGAAAGAATTGACCATATAATCTAATTGAGAGCCTCTCTGGTCTTCTGATCTATTAATTTTCACCCTTCCCTTTCTTTCCCTTTCCACAGCAGACTTCTTAGATATTTATGACTCTTGTTATAGATAATCTCCTAGTAAGGGTGAGCCAAACTATGAAAAGAACATAGAACACTACCAAATGTAAAATAGATAATAGTGGGAAGCAGCCGCATAGCACAGGGAGATCAGCTCGGTGCTTTGTGACTACCTAGAATGGTGGGATAGGGAGGGTGGGAGGGTAAGCTGTCTAGAAGTTCAGTTATCCAAAACCTCACATTTCTTGAGGATTCTAGAGAGCTGAATTTTTCATCTGAATCTAAACTGTCTAGAAGTTCAGTTATCCAAAACCTCACATTTCTTGAGGATTCTAGAGAGCTGAATTTTTCATCTGAATCTAAACTGTCTAGAAGTTCAGTTATCCAAAACCTCACATTTCTTGAGGATTCTAGAGAGCTGAATTTTTCATCTGAATCTAAGCTGTCTAGAAGTTCAGTTATCCAAAACCTCACATTTCTTGAGGATTCTAGAGAGCTGAATTTTTCATCTGAATCTAAGCTGTCTAGAAGTTCAGTTATCCAAAACCTCACATTTCTTGAGGATTCTAGAGAGCTGAATTTTTCATCTGAATCTAAGCTGTCTAGAAGTTCAGTTATCCAAAACCTCACATTTCTTGAGGATTCTAGAGAGCTGAATTTTTCATCTGAATCTAAGCTGTCTAGAAGTTCAGTTATCCAAAACCTCACATTTCTTGAGGATTCTAGAGAGCTGAATTTTTCATCTGAATCTAGAATTTAACATTGTACTGTGCACATGAATGTTTCTGGAAAAAAATATTGGGGGTTGATGACCACAGTTGTCCCTTGCACAACATGGGTCTGGCTTATGTGGGTCCACTTATATGTGGTTTTTCTTCAGTAGTAAATACTACAATACTACATGATCTGCAGTTGGTTGAATCCACGGATGCAGAACCGCGGATACAGAAGAACCAGGTATTTAGAGGCCAACTATAAATTATATGTGGATTTTTGACTGCATGGAGAGTCAGCACCCCTAACCCTCATGTTGTTCAAGGGTCAACTGTATGTAAATTAACTTATCAAGAAAAAGCCCCCAAATCTTTAAGAAAGCACAGAAAAGCTCAACTTTCTTCTATTTATTATTTTAGTATTTTATAATTGCTCAGATGTTTAGAAAATATTAATATTTGCAGATTAATGTAAAGTAGTTGTGCCTTGATGGAAAGAGCATTGACTTAAAGTTTCCTGCGACTGAATCCTGTCTTTACCTCTGTAACTCTGGGTATTTACTTGTTTTGGGCCATAGGTTCCTTATCCACTGTTTCAGGGTGATAATCCTCATCTCTCAGGATTGTAGCGAAGGATAACAACAACAAAAACAGCTGAGGCAGCTAATGTTGTGCAAATACTATTACTGCCCACTGTCACAAAAACTTAAAAGTACGCTGCATTATTTCATACTTACTAAAGCTTTAGTAGTTAGATATATAATTTGTTTTTTATTTTCAAGGTGAGGGAACTATGGTTTAGATGTTACATGCATTGCCAAGTTAACTCTTAATGAGTTCAAAGCAGAGTTCTAAGATCTCTGAGTTTGATTGTGGTTAGTTTACTATCCCTTCTGTGGCCTTAGTAAAATGAAAACTTAAGACAGAATAATCTCCATGATGCCTTTTGACTCTGCAGTTCATCAGAGGTTACAGAAGTGTGAAATCGTATTCTAAACCTGACAGATCAATAGTACAACCAATCCAGCTGTCCCTTAATTTATTGCCTTTCCTCCTAAATTGCACAGTAAAGTAGCAATTACTTTAAATTCTGGTTGGTTTCAACTCAACAGGCACGTAAGAAGCCTGCACCAGCTGCAGGATCCAGGTTCACCAAAAAATGAGGCCCCAAACTCACATCCTCACTATAACTGAGATACAGTTGGCTATGGAGGAGAGGACTTTCTTGTGGGTAAATTGGATGGATGTGAAAGTACATTGCTGAAAGTATTTTTCAATTGCACTGTATTATTCATGGTACACTTCTTATTATTACGTTTCTAGAAAGTTAATAGGCTGACCGAAAGGCATTGCCCCAGAATAACTCCTAAGAGTCTGTATATTTTATGTTTGGCTTTGGAGCACTATTAGCAGCAATTTGGGGGTGGAGGTGTGGTTACTTTGCAAATATATGCAAAAGTTCTGGCTTAAACACAGTTTCCATCACTCACTGGTATCTTGAGCAATTTGTTCTATCTACCTTAGCTCATTTCCCAAATTTGCAAAATCTAAATAATCACCTGGAGTTCTTGTTAAAATGTAAATTCTTCGGTGCCTCCTGACTTATAGAATCTCATCTGCAGGGAAGGAAACTAGGAATCTGTGTTCTTTACAAACATACATCCTATGGAATTCTTACAAGGCCCATTTGAGAAACAATTTTGTAAAAAATTAACATAACTATGTAAGCACTGAGTGAGATAATGGATTTAAGTGAGTGGACTAAAGTAA
Source organism: Physeter macrocephalus (assembly GCF_002837175.3). Taxonomy (NCBI): domain Eukaryota; kingdom Metazoa; phylum Chordata; class Mammalia; order Artiodactyla; family Physeteridae; genus Physeter; species Physeter macrocephalus. Next base: position 79,090,133 of record NC_041229.1, read on the forward strand.
GTTGTAAATAGATGATCTCTATTATTAGTAGAGGCAAACTATATAGATTCTAGATACACTTAGCTGCATACATGCATTTAGTACTACGAAAATATAACTTTAATGTGTTTCTAATATTAATTATAATTCCCCAGTTCCTCCTCTTTAAGGTTTCATGAGGTTCCTAAATGAGAGTTACTGTCTGGTCTCCTTTACTGGACACTTCAGTAAAGGAGTTTTTATGCTTGTAAGGAAGAACTCAGACTTTGTCTCCAGTTGTCTTATCGTGACCTTTGTAAATACCGCAAATACTGTCAATTTATTTTTGCTCTAGGTATTTTAATTCCTATTTTTTACTGTATAACTTTTTGCAAAAGAAGACACTTTGGTGAATATTCTATCTTGATGATGTGTCTCAACATGGCTTTTTAAAAAATAAAATATATAGTAAAAGTTTATAGTTCTCCTTGATTTATGTATAGGATAGATATGTGTTAGGTTTGTGTTTTTAAAATAATTTACTGTCATAATTTAAAGTCATTGTGAGAAAGGCAATGTGGGCAATAAAAAGCCACGATATGGAATCACACAGACTGTGATAGTGGGTGATCATGGGCAAACTAATTTCAGTGGATTTCAGTTTCCTCACTTCTGAAATCAGAATAATAATGTACTATTATTAAATGTTTAAACACTGTTTAAAGTGTTTTGCTTGTAGTAACCCCCTTAATATTCATAAAGAGACATTTCTATTAATGTAATTTCATAGATGAGGAAACAAGGGCAGAGAAATTAAGCAAGTGTTCAAAGTCACAAAACTCGTAGAGATGGAGCTAAGATACCTAACTGGCAGGTAGAAATGTTATGAAGATTAGCACTTGTGTTCCTCCTATAGGAATTGCTATAGTAGCCTCAATACTTTGTAAATAATGTTTCTATAAAACATCATTAACTCTCTACTCTGACTCCAAATCAATGAGATTAAATATTGTTCATTACTCAGCACAGGGTTTTCGATCTTTACCTATTTCCTCTACCCACTTGGTTGCACCAACATTTCCCAGTTCATTTTTTCAAATGATTCTCCCAAAGTTTAGCTCATTGCAAAGATTCAACTTCTTTTTTTTCTTTTAAGTAAAGTGAGTTTAATTTACTGAAATTAGCTCAATTTAGACATATTCAAAAGACATAAAAATAGTTTTTATCTGTGAACTGGTGGATCTCGCAGACACAGTGTTATATTTACTTGCAGTCAGTGGTACACTTATAGTCTATTTGCCCAAAATTACTTTGCATACAGACTGAACATAGCACAAGGTGGCCTCAGACTTAAAATAAGAGAGAGATGAATGGTCACGAACTTGAGTGCAAGAGTCAAGAAGCTTGTGTTCAGATGATACTTCTGTATGATTTGCTATGTGTGATTGCATGATCTTTGCCATAATTTTACTTCTTTAAACTTCCCTCTTTCTCTTACATAAATTGGGGCTGATATGATTGTTTTGAGGATGGCTTTTTGTAGTGCATTCTAAAAAGTAATCCATTTACCAAATTGGCTCTCCCTGTTTTTGCTACTTTTTCTAATCTTAAAGATTCTAAGATATCCCAGTACTAGTTATGCTTGTAGTATAGATGTTCCTATAAAACGCAGATCAGGAAAAGTCGAATTTAACACACTTTCCTTATAGTTCAGTACTTATGCTGTGATTCAAAAGAAATCAGGCCAGGGCAGGAATAAAGATGCAGACATAGAGAATGGACTTGAGGACACAGTGGGGGAAGGGGAAGCTGGGATGAAGTGAGAGAGTGGCACTGACATATATACACTACCAAATGTAAAATAGATAGCTAGTGGCAAGCAGCCGCATAGCACAGGGAGATCAGCTTGTGCTTTGTGACTACCTAGAGGGGTGGGATAGGGAGGGTAGGAGGGAGACGCAAAAGGGAAGAGATACAGGGATATATGTATATGTATAGCTGATTCACTTTGTTATAAAGCAGAAACTAACACACCATTGTAAAGCAATTATACTCCAATAAAGATGTTAAAAAAAAACCAAAAAAACAGCCTATCTATGAATTTCAACATACAAAGTTTTGAATTTAGAAAATAAAATTATCTAAAAATAATCCATATATTGTTAATCTCTGAATTTGCATTTATTTTTTATGTAACATTAGTAATTTATGATTATTTAGGATCTTTTATTCTTATAAAAATTATAGAGCAATATTATTCATGGATTGAAAGTATGGAAAATGGTAACTAAAACAAATTTTATTCACATAGGTTTCAAATTACATGTTCCTCTTCTTCATATTTTGTGCCTGTTATAATATGAAACAAAAAGATTTACGAAGTCCATCACTGAAAATAGACAAAAAAATTGGGGGTGTACAGTAAATTCAAAGTTCCTTACTAAGGAAAATAGTCTTTGGTGTAATGCCTCCTTTGGGCCACTAATATTTTGAATGATGCTTCTGTATTTCTCACATGTTGCTCCATGATGAGTGAGTTGGGGATGTGCACAACAGTGAACAGCTTGCAATTAGTCATAACTCTTACCAGATGTGAAGAAATCACCTACTCAGAGGCACTTATGACCATTTAGACAACATTAGTCTAGAATTGTAATCATGGATAACAGTTACTTTAGTATACCGTTCATATAAATGCATGTTTTGCAAAACATTTTATATGCTCTAAAAGCACTATATAATGATAGAACTGAACAATGAATGTATATACAAGGATATTCTGTCTAAATATGTTGTTTAAGACATGATTATTACAATTTTCATCATCTAATCCGAGACCTGCATAATGCTTGAGTACCACATTGTTTTTAAGAATGGCATGTTTTGATAGTGAGAAGTAAAAAAGGGATGGGGAAATTCTGAACCTTTCTCTGCTTCAGACCCAGCCTTGAAAAAACCTTCCCTAGCCAACTGGAAATGTCACAATCAAGGCTTTCTTTGAAATTATCTGATATTCCTTCCTTTAACCAAGATAATAATCCTTGATGTGAATAGTAGCCAACAGATACAAAGCTTAATATGTTTGAATTTTATTTCTACCACGAATATTTTGGGCCAGATATAAATCTATTCTTCAATTTCTCAGTAAATGAAGAGATATTATCAAGTGTTTATTGAACACTTAAAATTCCTGTCTTAAAGCTGTTGAGGAATTTGTAATTGAACGTACTGTGCATGAAACTCATCACTATGTGCTTGATGTGCATGAATTCAAATAATTCTCTTGAAAACCCATCAAAGAAGGTCCTATCAGCTTCATTTTACAGATGAGAAAATCAAGGCACAGCATGACAAATAGTTTACCTGGTAACATAAGATGAGTGGTTAAGAGATGGACTTTAAACCAGCAATATGTCTGTATAACTTGTTCTCTAACACAGTATAAACGTTTTATTAAGGTGGGTAAAAAGAGCTGATAATATTTCAGGGCCTACTGTGCATCTATTAATGTGCTGGCTATTGTATACATCCTATATCACACAATTTGTATATTTGAGGCAAAGATCGATCTGTTTTACAGATAAGGAAACAGGTCGAGAAGTTAAGTTGTACGTGGCTACGTAGCTAATATGTGGCAAACCTGGAGTAAAATCCCATTGACTTGCTAGTACCATGAAATACATTATGTTTAGGAAGAGTTGTTTCTGCCATAAGTCCTCCTGAAAGAATTGGATTAGGAAAAACACTTTATTAATGAATAGTTACAGTGAATACTCCAAGATATGAGCTTTGTATGCCATGCACGGTGGAAGGATTATGGGTGCTTGTGAAATTCAGTCAGTTACAAGGTACAACAAGGGGTATCAACAAAGAATCTTTGAGAATTTCTGTTACAGCTTATATCTCAGTTTTTATAGAGTGGTCACAATCTATGAAGACTGTTTTGCCATCCCAAAATGACTCCCTTCCAATCTCATGCTATTCTAAACCATCCTCTCCCAAAACACCCAATCCCCTTTAGTCGCATATCCTCCACACTACCCTTTCAAATATGGACTCGATGTTTGTTACTTTATTTCCCCTGAATATGAATATTGAATGTTAAGCTTTTGTTTACTGGGATATGTATACTGGGATGGGAAATAACAGATGACCAGGAGTCATAACATGGCTCACCTTAACTCCATAATTGTGTGTTTCTTTAAATACATATTGAATATCTACTATGTTCCAGGTACTGTGCTAAATATTGGAAATACAACAGTTAATTAAATTTGACATCTGCTGAGGAAGCTCTGCTAAAATTTATGTTCCTTTCCGTCGATACTCATGGTGTTTTAACATAGAGCTATCTCTTAGCCAATCATTTTTTATTGAAGAAATAACTGACTGTCATCAGTTTGAACATAAGCTTTAGTAATAAAAGTGCTTTTGTGGTCAAGGAATCACTTAAAATTTTGAAAGCAAATAAAACTTCTTTAAGAACAGCTATAGTCAGCCTTGTCCTGGGAATAAACTACTGGGAGCTGATCCCACACTGAAATTCAACATGTGCTGCCCATATTAATATTTTGGAAGTATTTTAAATAAAATATCATAGTATCTAATTCTTATAAGGAGGTAGTATAAGATGAGAGTTTTTTGGAAGTATTTTATAAGGAGGTAGTATAAGATGATAATATTTTGGAAGTATTTTTAATAAAATATCATAGTATCTAATTCTTATAAGGAGGTAGTATAAGATGAGAGTTTTTTGAAAGTATTTTTAATAAAATATCATAGTATCTAATTCTTATAAGGAGGTAGTATAAGATCAGAGTTGTATACAGAAACTTCAAATCTTGTTCTATTACTTACTGGCTGTGTCATCCTAATAGCTTCAAAAATTATCTAAAACTAGCGTTATTATTTATCATTCTTCCATTCTTGCCTTATTGTTCAACCATCACAATTAATTGTATAAACTCAGGGATATACACCTTTCAAATTAATTTATCTTCTCTCTTGTTATTGTCATCAGTTTTGCACTTTTTTTCTATATTCTGACAGTGCTGCTTAAGATTGTCTTCTCTATCAATGATCCAGTTTTTTCATGGGTAGATTTTTTTCTTTATTTCTTCAAAAAGCATTTTAAGTGTCTACCAACAAATTATTAGCAACCCTAAATTGTTTCTTCAATTTGCCCAGCTCTGTTTTCATTTTAGCATGTTGTAACAGTTTTTGAGAATAATTTTTTTTGTTGTTATTTAGGGGAAATTGCAGATGCTATCTGTATTTTGTTTATTGTAGCTTGCCTTGTTCAAAGTTTTACTCTTTTGCAACCTTTGAGACATATTATTTCCTTTTTTATTGAAAAAAAAGAATAAGCATTTTCATTAGTCCTATATATTAATTTCTAATTTTCATCCTAATGAAAGAGAGGTCTATACAAGCCAGGTATTTGACCCAAAGCAATTGAGAGGATTCTCCTAGTCATTGCTCTCTGATATCCTCCTCCAATCAAATCTTAAAGTGGATGGCTGTTTGCTCTCAGTTCATTTGCTAGCTCAGTGAACTAAAATCTTGAGATGATTTGGGTAAGAAGTGGGTCTTTGGGCAGTTTCCTTTGTGCCATTTTTTTTTTTAAGTGTTTAATCAGCTGTGCTTCTGGCTACACTTACTAATGAAAATTTATTTTTGGCCTGGTTTCTGCTTCAGGCAAATTGTGTGTTTTTGTCTAATTCTTTCCTGTTTCTGTTTCTCCCTGTATCAAGGTAAACCCAGTAGGACCAATGAAAAACTCCACTTTGAATTGTTTTTCTGTTTGGTATGGACCAACTTTCCCTGGGCTATCGCTTCTCACCTGTTAACACATAGTGATGAAGGGATGCTAAACAGTCTATTTTCCCTGTCCACTTATCCTTGCTTTTCCAATCAACAGATGTTAGTGAACTCAAATTAGAATCCCTTAAACTTTCTTCCAGTAATTTAGCACCAAATCTGACTAGATATCTTTATTTAGTCTGGCTTTGTCTATTCCATAACTCTTTACTAGTTTCTAGCATTGAGGTAGGAATGAAAATTCATTCATTTACTTTATTTCTCCCTCTCCCTCCTCTCCCCTCCCCTCCTCTTCTTCCTCTCTCCTCCTTGGTCATTTCATTTGGAATTTCAGACAGAGGGAATTAAATGCTTGATCTTAACAGGTGACTTCCAGAATTCTCTTAGAAATTTAATGGAAGAACTTTACCAAAATATGAATTACATTTATTAAAATGGATGTGCCTTGCCCTTTTTTCATTTTATCTTAGTGCTCCTTGGATATTATGTTTCTTTACCATTTTTTTTGCTTTCTGTCTTTGTTATATTAAACTTAGTTTGTTGGTTTTCAACTTCCTCAGTGATTTGGAAGGTATATATTCTGTTTTAAATTCTAATTGTCTGGTGACTTCTGCCTGCTATTCAATAAGTATTAGATCATTCACACCCTCCCCCCCTTCATTATCTTGATTACATTTGCCCATCCAAGAAGTTTTTCTATAAATTTGGAAACTATCCCAGTTTTGAAATTTCTTCATAACTGAACTCAGCCACCCTCCCCAGTTTTATGAGCATAATCACCATGAATTCTAATCTCTGTTTACTTGCTGCTACTGCCACCCACTAATAAACTATAACCTGTTAAGAACATGTTCTTATTAATTTTTATCAACAGAATTGGAATCCTTGCCTAACACACAGTAGATATTCACTTTTTATTTTATTTTTGGAAAATTGGCATGATGAAATTTAGACCTCAATTAAAATATTTTATTTAGTTATTTTTCCTTTTAACCGTAAGTGTCTACCAACAAATTATTAGCAACCCTAAATTGTTTCTTCAATTTGCCCAGCTCTGTTTTCATTTTAGCATGTTGTAACAGTTTTTGAGAATAATTTTTTTTGTTGTTATTTAGGGGAAATTGCAGATGCTATCTGTATTTTGTTTATTGTAGCTTGCCTTGTTCAGAGTTTTACTCTTTTGCAACCTTTGAGACATATTATTTCCTTTTTTATTGAAAAAAAAGAATAAGCATTTTCATTAGTCCTATATATTAATTTCTAATTTTCATCCTAATGAAAGAGAGGTCTATACAAGCCAGGTATTTGACCCAAAGCAATTGAGAGGATTCTCCTAGTCATTGCTCTCTGATATCCTCCTCCAATCAAATCTTAAAGTGGATGGCTGTTTGCTCTCAGTTCATTTGCTAGCTCAGTGAACTAAAATCTTGAGATGATTTGGGTAAGAAGTGGGTCTTTGGGCAGTTTCCTTTGTGCCATTTTTTTTTTTAAGTGTTTAATCAGCTGTGCTTCTGGCTACACTTACTAATGAAAATTTATTTTTGGCCTGGTTTCTGCTTCAGGCAAATTGTGTGTTTTTGTCTAATTCTTTCCTGTTTCTGTTTCTCCCTGTATCAAGGTAAACCCAGTAGGACCAATGAAAAACTCCACTTTGAATTGTTTTTCTGTTTGGTATGGACCAACTTTCCCTGGGCTATCGCTTCTCACCTGTTAACACATAGTGATGAAGGGATGCTAAACAGTCTATTTTCCCTGTCCACTTATCCTTGCTTTTCCAATCAACAGATGTTAGTGAACTCAAATTAGAATCCCTTAAACTTTCTTCCAGTAATTTAGCACCAAATCTGACTAGATATCTTTATTTAATCTGGCTTTGTCTATTCCATAACTCTTTACTAGTTTCTAGCATTGAGGTAGGAATGAAAATTCATTCATTTACTTTATTTCTCCCTCTCCCTCCTCTCCCCTCCCCTCCTCTTCTTCCTCTCTCCTCCTTGGTCATTTCATTTGGAATTTCAGACAGAGGGAATTAAATGCTTGATCTTAACAGGTGACTTCCCCAGAATTCTCTTAGAAATTTAATGGAAGAACTTTACCAAAATATGAATTACATTTATTAAAATGGATGTGCCTTGCCCTTTTTTCATTTTATCTTAGTGCTCCTTGGATATTATGTTTCTTTACCATCTTTTTTGCTTTCTGTCTTTGTTATATTAAACTTAGTTTGTTGGTTTTCAACTTCCTCAGTGATTTGGAAGGTATATATTCTGTTTTAAATTCTAATTGTCTGGTGACTTCTGCCTGCTATTCAATAAGTATTAGATCATTCACACCCTCCCCCCCTTCATTATCTTGATTACATTTGCCCATCCAAGAAGTTTTTCTATAAATTTGGAAACTATCCCAGTTTTGAAATTTCTTCATAACTGAACTCAGCCACCCTCCCCAGTTTTATGAGCATAATCACCATGAATTCTAATCTCTGTTTACTTGCTGCTACTGCCACCCACTAATAAACTATAACCTGTTAAGAACATGTTCTTATTAATTTTTATCAACAGAATTGGAATCCTTGCCTAACACACAGTAGATATTCACTTTTTATTTTATTTTTGGAAAATTGGCATGATGAAATTTAGACCTCAATTAAAATATTTTATTTAGTTATTTTTCCTTTTAACCGTAAAGCATGTTTTGCTGAAAATAAATGATTCATCATGCGAACAGAGACGTATGCAGAGCTGCATTAATTAGGAGGCATTGCTAAGACAACAGTTGCTGATTTCTTATTAAACATTTTTTTAAAAAATAAATTAATATATGTGAATGGTTAAAAAAGTAAAGGAATAATGAAAAAAGACTTAAAAAGACAGCAATGACTATTTCACCCATTTGTCCTCCCCAGGCCCTATTCCCAGAAGCAACCTCTTTAGCTCTTAGTAGTCTTTGTTCCACATTTCCCTCTATATTTCTAATTTATTATACTTATGATGTGATTTATTATTTGTTAAATTTAGATATCATCTACAGATTTCCTGTTGAATTAGCTGAAATTTAACTTTTCATACTATCACTACACCACCACCACAATCCCTCTTCCTTTATTTTCCCAATAAAGTGCATCCATTTTGATTAAATTAGTAGTTGATGAATATATTATTTTCATATTAAAATTGTTTAGTGCTTAGTCAAGTGGTAGTCAAATAGTATACTAAGATTAATTTCCTTTCTTATAAGTAAGGGTTCTTATTTCTTTCTTAAATAACTCCTTGTTTTTCATTTGCTTTATTTTTATCATTAACCCTTCCATCATTTTTTTAATGTTCAAAAATAATATATCGAAGGCTTAGCAATTATTTTTCCTTATACTCAAACACAGGTGATTATAACTTTTTTTTTCTCTTGAAGATGCTACTCCATCTTACCAGTCTCCTTCTACTTCAATAAGGAATTTTTAGCTTTCAAGATTGATGCAGAGCTGTCATACTGGGACTTCTCTTTTCAATTTTCTTATATTAGATCTCTTCTTGATCCCATGTCTTTCACTTTTTTGATTTGCTGCCTTATTTTACTAAGACATTCTCCAGTAGCTTCCTAAGAAAGGGTGCTTGAGGAGTTAATTGGTTGAGCCTTTGCATGTCATAAAATGTCTTTTTTTTTTTTTTTCCTACCTACAGAGTTGATTAACTATTTGGCTGGATGAGGAATTCTAAAGTAGAAATTATTTCCTCCCAGAACTTTTACGGAAACATAATGCTGCTCACTTTAAGAGACAAATTTGCTATCAAATAGCCTAATATCATTCTGCATCCAAATCTGTTTTGTGATTTTTTAAATTTGCCTCTTCCTTCCTTCCTTTTTTCTTCCTTTCTTTCTTTTTCTCCCAACCTCTTGTTCCTCCACAGTACCAACTCTTCTAAAGTTTTAGGATCTTCTTTTTAACTCAGTATTCTGAAATTTCATAATGCTGAGCCTTGGCATGGTTCTACTTATTCTTTATGCTGATCACTTAGTAAGCTCCTTTTTTCAGTATATAAAATGATGCCTGTTATTTCTGGGAGGCTTTCCTATATTATCTCTATAACAGTTCTCTAATTTTAAATTTTATTCGCTTTTTTCCTTAAGCTACTATAAGATAAATTTTAGAACTTGTGGCTTCTCAAGTTTTCTCTTTTATCTTCTCCTACTTTTCATCCATGTGTATTTTTTCTTTTTGTTCCATTCTTCCATATCCACTCTATATATTATACATACATATATACATACATGTATATATATACATTATGTGTATATGTGTATGCATATATGTGTGTATATATGCATATGTGTATCTGCTACATGCATATATATATATATTTTTTAACATCTTTATTGGAGTATAACTGTTTTACAATAGTGTGTTAGTTTCTCCTTTACAACAAAGTGAATCAGTTATACATATACATATGCTCCCATATCTCTTCCCTCTTGCGTCTCCCTCCCTCCCACCCTCCCTATCCCACCCCTCTCGGTGGTCACAAAGCACAGAGGTGATCTCCCTGTGCTATGCGGCAGCTTCCCACTAGCTATCTAATTTACATTTGGTAGTGCATATATGTCCCTGCCACTCTCTCACTTCGTCACAGCTTACCCTTCCCCCTCCCCATGTCCTCAAGTCCATGCTCTAGTAGGTCTGTGTTTTATTCCCGTCCTACCACTAATCTCTTCATAACATTTTTTTTCTTAGATTCCATATATATGTGTTAGCATACAGTATTTGTTTTTCTCCTTCTGACTTACTTCACTCTGTATGACAGACTCCAGGTCTATCCACCTCATTACAAATAACTCAGTTTCATTTCTTTTTATGGCTGAGTAATATTCCATTGTATATATGTGCCACATCTTCTTTATCCATTCATCTGTTGATGGACACTTAGGTTGCTTCCATGTCCTGCCTATTGTAAATAGAGCTGCAATGAACAGTTTGGTACATGACTCTTTTTGAATTATGGTTTTCTCAGGGTATATGCCCA
>NC_041229.1:79103094-79131895 GCF_002837175.3 Physeter macrocephalus
TTACAACAAAGTGAATCAGTTATACATATACATATGCTCCCATATCTCTTCCCTCTTGTGTCTCCCTCCCTCCCACCCTCCCTATCCCACCCCTCATGCATATATTTTTAATTTTAAAAGCTTTGAGGTATAATTGGCATATTATAAACTGCACATAAAGTGTACAATTTGATAAGTTTTGACTATGTACGCACCCATGAAACCAAACCTACAGTCAATATAATAAAATATTGTTTATCCCTGAAAGTTTCCACATAGCACTCCTCTCCTCACCTACCTATCCCTCATATCCCCAGACAACTAACATGATCTCTGACACTATAGATTACTTTGCATTTTCTAGAATTTTGTGTAAATGACATAATTTTATGTAAATGGTATATACTATTTTGTCTTTTTTGTTTACTCAGTGTAATTATTTTTATATTCATTTGTATTATGTATATCAATAGTTCATTTCTTTTATTGCTGATTAGCATTCCATTATGTAATGTATTTATTTCCTTTTGCTGCTATAACAAATTACCACAAATTTATTCTCTTACATTTTTGAAGGTCACAGTCCAAAATGAATTTCACCAGGTAAAGTCAAATTGTTGGCAAGACTAGTGTGTTTTGGAGACTCTAAGGGGAGAATCCCTTTCCTTGCCTTTTGAGCTTCTAGTGACTGCCTGTTTTTCCCACTTGTGGCCCCTTCCTCCATTTTCAAGGTGTGCAGTACAGTCCTGGCTGCTGTCACCATATGGTCTTCCCTTCTGTAGTCAAACTTCTCTTCTCCTCCAGTTTATGAGGACATTTGGGGTTGTATTTATGGCCCACCCAGGTAATCCAGGAGAATTTCCTTACCTGAAGATCCTTAACTTAATCACAACTGCAGAATCCTTTCTGCCATATAAAGTTACATACACAGGTTAATGAGAAGAGGACTTGGATTAATCAGCCTGTCACATACAGATATACCAAAAATTGTTTATCCACTGACCTGCTGATGGTCATTTGCATTGTTTCCAGTTTGGTGGTTATTACAAATAAAGGGACTATGAACATTGAGTATACGTTTCTGTGTGGATATATGTTTTCACTTCTCTGAAATATCGAGGAGTCAAATGGCTGGATCATCCTATAGATGTATTTTTAACTTTTTAAGAAACTGTCAAACTGTTTTCCAACATGGTTCTGTCATTTTATATTTCCACTAGCAGTATATGAGAGTTCCAATTCCTTCATAAATTCACCAACACTTTCCACTTTTAGCTATTCTAATAGGTGCTTAGTAGTGGTATCCCTTGGTGGTTTTAATTTGTGTTTCCCTAATGATTCATTATGTTGAACATTTTTTCATGTACTTATTTGCCCTCTACATACCTTCCTTAGTAAAGCAGCACTTCAAATCTTTTCCCCATTTTAAAAATTGGGTTATTTGGGTTTTTAGTTTGGAATATTCATATACATTCATATATATTGCATATACAAGTACTTTATTAGATATAAAATTTGCAAATATTTTCTCCCAGTCTGTGGCTTGTCTTTTCATCCTCTGAACGGAATCTTTGGTTGAGAAAATGTTTTTAATTTTAATGCAGTAAAATTTTTCAGTTTTTATCTTTTATGGGTCATGCTTTTGTATCATATCTAAAATATATTTGCCTAACTGAATGTCATAAATGTTTCCTTTTATGTTTCTTTCTAGAAGTTTTTATAGTATTAGGTAGTAATTACATTGATTTCTGTGATCCATTTTACATAAATGTTTTATATGGTGTGATATATAGATCAAAGTTTGTTTTTCATATGAATATCCAATTGTTCCAACCCCATTTGTTGAAAATAATATCATTTTTTCTCTGAATTGCCTTGGCAATTTGCCAAAAATCAGTTGTCCACGTGTGCGTGGATCTACTACTGAGCTATTTCCATTCCATTGCTCTATCTGTCAACCTTTACACCAACTTCACAGTCTTGATTACTGTAGTTTTATAATAAATATTGAAATTCAGTTAGCATTACTCCTCATTTGTTCTTTTTTTCAATGTTCTTTTATCTATACTATGTTATTTGCATTTTCATATGAAACTTAGAATAAATTCATTTCTAGTTTATAAGCCTGTTGGAATTTTGATTAAATCTATAGACCAATTGGGGGAGAAATGGCATCATAACAATATTAATTCTTTTGACTTACAAAATGGTATATCTGTTTAATTCTTGTAATTTTTCATTCATTATTGTGTTTGGGGTTTGTTGAACTTCTTATATATATGCATTTACATTTTCTACAAATTCAGAAAAAACATTTGGCCACTAGGTTTTCAAGCATCCACCCTCCCCTTTTGTAGTCTCCAGTTACATATAAATTAGGCTACATGAAGTTGTCCCGAAACTCAATTATGCTCTCTTCATTTAAATTTTTCTTCTCCTTCTGTGTTTAATTTGAAATTGTTTCCATTACTACATGTTCAAATTCACTAATGTTTTATTTCTTCCATAATTATTATTAATCTTATTCAGTGTATGTTTTTTCTTACACAATTTTGGCTCTATCTCTAGAAGTTCAATTTGGGTCCTTTTTATGATTTCATGTCTTTGCTTAACTTCATGAACATGTGGAATAAAATTATAATAACTATTTTAATGTCTTTATTTACTAATTCTGTCATATGTGTCAGTTCTGGGTTAATTTTGATTAATTAAATTATCTTGTCATTATGTTTCAAATTTTCCTGGTTTTTTGAATGCCTAATAACTTTTTAAAATTAGAAACCAGACAGTGTCAATTTTACCTTGTTGAATGTGGGACATTTTTATATCACTACAAATATCATTGAGCTTTTTTCTAGAAGGCAGTTAAATTACTTGGAACTACTTTGATTCTTTTATGTCTTGCTTTTAAGTTTTGTGAGATGGGACCAGGGCAGTACTCAATCTAGTTATTTCTCACTATGGAGCAAGACTTTTGAATCTGGACGGTTTTTAGTCTAGCTAGTGGGAACACGCACTATTCCCTGGAATGTATGAGTACTGTGTACTATAATCTGTATTTCATTGGAGTGGTACCAGTTGCATATCCAGAGAAGGTCCTGCACTGACATCGGTTTTGGTGATGATTTTTTGAATATGACACCAAAAGCAAAGGCAACAAAAGTTATGGGTTTACATCAAACTAAAGAGCTTCTATACAGCAAAGGAAACCATCAACAAAATAAAAAGGCAACCTACCAAATGGAAGAAAATGTTTGCAAATCATTTATCTGATAAGGGGTTAATATTCAAAATATATAAAACACTCATATAACTCAATAGCAAAAAAAATCCAATTAAAAAAACGGGCAGAGGATCTAAATAGACATTTTTCCAAGAAAACATACAGATGGCTAACAGGTCCATGGAAAGGTATTCAACATCACTAGTCATCAGGGAAATGTAAATCAAAACCACAATGAGTTATCACCTAATACTTGTTAGAATGGCTGTTATCAAAAAGACAAGAAATAACAAGTTTTCGCAAGTATATGGAGAAAAAGGAAGCCTGTGCACTGTTGGTGGAAATGTAAATTGGTGCAGCCACTATAGAAAACGGTATGGAGGGCCCTCAAGACTTTAAAAATAGAACTACCACATGATCCAGCTATTTCACTTCCAGGTACTTATCTGAAGAAAATGAAAACACTAACTGGAAAATATATATACACCCCTGTGTTCATTGCAGCATTATTTACAACAGCCAAGATATAGAAACAAGCTAAAGGGCCATCAATGGATAAATAGAATATTTTTCAGCCATAAAAAAGGAAATCTTTTCATTTGTGACAACATGGATGGACCTCGAAGGCACAATGCTAATTGAAATGTCAGACAAAGAAAGACAAATACCAAATTATCTCACTTGTATGTGGAATCTTAAAAAAACAAACAAAAAAAGACCCAAGCTCATAGATAGAGAGAACAGATTGGTGGTTGCCAGAGGCAGGGGTTGGGGAGGGTGAGCAAAATGGGTGAAGGGTATCAAGAGGTAGAAACTTCCAAAAAAGAAAAAAAGAGGTAGAAACTTCCTCTACTTATTTATCTTAATAAATAAGTCATGAGGATGGAATGTACAACATAGTAACTACAGTTAACAATACTGTATTTTATATTTGAAAGTTGCTAAGAGAGCAAATCTTAAAAGTTCTCATCACAAGAAAAATTTTTTAACTATGTATGGTGACAGATGTGTATTAGTTTATTGTGGTGACCATTTAGCAATATACACAAATACTGAATCTTTATGTTGTACATCTAAAACTGATGTATGTCAATTACTCCTCAGTAAAAAAACAAAAAAGAGAGAAAGTCCTTCATTAGGTATGTAAATGCAACTTCACCCCTAAATTTTAGCCTATTAAACTTCAAACTCAACATGTGACTACATGTTATACTTGTTTGCCAGAAGTCAGGATACGCCAGTTTAAACTTAATTTGAGGGCTGTTTAAACCACATCAGAGGTCAGTGCTTATAGCCTAGATAATGAAAAGCTGTTGTTTGAAATGAGAAGTATCCAGGTTCTTATGAGTATTTTGTTAAGAGTTCCATTGTCTTGGGAAAAAGGGCCCATGGGTACTTTTGCAGGTGTTTTGTATTTGCAGCAGTTTGGGGAATATTAGATTTATTTTTCATTTCACATACCTGATGATGTTTTATTGTTTCAGGCTTTGCCCTACATCACAGCAGAACAAAAAGCAACTGCACTTTGAAGAGATCTATTCTTTATCAAAATATTTGTAATAAAACATAATTGCATTTAACACAGAAATGTGACTTAACTGCCTTTTGTAATGTAACTGATAATGTAATTGTAATGACTTACTTGAACCATTGTTTATGCTCCTCCCTTATGAGTGCCAGGCAAAAAAAGAGTAGAGAGCATTTGCAATAAACATAGCTATTTTGAAGGAAAAGCAAAGGGATGGTAATTAGGCTTCTGGTATCAGCTGCCAACTTTGGTGCTTGCTGCCCCAAAGATTTAGAAGGTAATATTTCTGAAATTACTTTTCTAACTACCTTATGCATGTCCCAGTTAGTACATGTGTAGTACTTACAAAACCACCAGTAAACATTCATGTTTATTCCTCTGGCCCTCTGATTTCTTTTTTCAATAACCCCCTATTTAAGATTTTCATCTCCTCTCCATAGGTAGTTGCCTTCTGACTCTGCTTCTGGGTGGTGAACCCTGTTCCAGATTTTCATAAAATGCCTCTTTTTTTCCCCTCCTTCCACACATCTCCATTAGAATTTAGCTGAACAATTGTCAATTCTTTGGACTTACTCAGTGACTGATTCACAGATTCAGTAGAGTTAATGGAACTATACGTTACTCTCTCTGATTACCATTTCCTCCTTCAAATAGGAGTTTTTAATATGAGAATGACACTTTAATGTGCAGCTTCTCTCACTGAGCCCATGACAGAAATTTTTCATTGACTGTGGGCCATGGATCTTGAGTCAAATTACAGACTTTTATTATTCTCATGACAGTGCACCAAGAAGCCACAATCATTAAAAATCATTTTGCCATTTTTGGGCTTCCCTGGTGGTGCAGTGGTTAAGAATCCACCTGCCAATGCAGGGGACATGGGTTCAAGCCCTGGTCCAGGAAGATCCTACAAGCCACAGAGCAACTAAGCCCATGTGTCACAACTACTGAGCCCATGCACCACAACTACTGAAGCCCACGTACCTAGAGCCTGTGCTCTGCAACAAGAGCAGCCACCGCAATGAGAAGCGTGCGCACTGCAATGAAGAGTAGCCTCTGCTCGCCACAATTAGAGAAAGCCTGCATGCAGCAGTGAAGACCCAGCACAGCCAAAAAAATAAACTAAATAAAATAAATAAATTTTTAAAAAGACCAGTAGGATATTAGAAATGAAAAAGGAAATCATTTTGCCATTTTTGCTTTGAAAAAAAGTAATGATTATAAACATTTTGTGTTCCTACTATATGTTAAATAGTCTCTGTGGAGTTTTGTGTGTATTATCTCTAATTCTCAACTGTACAAGGTAGATGATGATTTTCCATCACTCAGCTATAGAAATTAAAGCTCTGAAAGTTTAAGTAACAAGTTCAGATTATTCTTTATGAAGTCTAAAACAGCTCTACCTGACCCTGAAAGCCCTCTTATTCCAATAAGCAAGCCAGTTTATCTTAAAGGAATGACCGATGGCAAGCAAAGCCTGCAGATATTTGAGCAGACAGCTTTGTGGCAATTATGAAATCATGCTGGCTAGGGCTGACCCTAACAGAGGAGTTTCACCACTGATTTTAAATGCATGAGCAAATTGTGCTTTTGGTGTATGCCTCAGATTATTAGTCCCTCTCCTAAATTAATTTGATCTTTAGAGGAAGGAATTACCTTCCTTTGAATTCCAGAATAATATTACACTGTTTTCTTCAAATATTCATTAAGGAAATATTAACAGAGTATTTCATATTTGGCTAGTTGTTATATTTCTGAATTAACTTGCATAGTTTTGTTTGTCAGTCTCTTCCATAAAAGAAGGTGTCATATGCCTCCTCTTTATAATTCTCAGCATCATTGGTGCTTCACACATAGGATATGTTTAAGAAATATTTTTAAATGACTCATTAAATGCATGATGTAGAATCTTTCCTCAAGGCTCTTACAGCTCAATTGGTGGACTAAAATATGCTTGTATCAGTCAAGAACGAATGATAACTAGAATTTGTTCAACAGTCAGTAATGCAATTTATCAAGAGAATGGGAAACCTTGATGGGTTGGCATAATTAGGAATGTTGTCATTCCCATTAAATTTAAATTTGTGAATATCTTAGAGTTCTTCCATCATCTAGATGAGGAAACTGTGACATATAGAGATTAAATAACTTCCCATAAATCATCCTGTTAGTTAATAGCAGAACACAGACTCATCAGGTAGTCCATGTACAAATCTTAATTAATTGATGCCCATTTTAGGATTTGTATTAGTCAGAATTCTGTTTAGTGCTGCCATAACAAAAAGCACAGACCGGATGACTTAACAAAAATTGATTTTTTTTCTGGAGGCTGTAAATCCAAGATCGTGTCACCAGTTTGGTTTCTCCTTAGGCCTCTCTCTTCGGCTTGCAGGTGGCCATCGTCTTGCTGTGTTGTCACATGGCCTCTTCCTCCATGTGCATGCATCCTTAGGGTCTCTTTCTCTTCTTATAAGGACATTAGTTATATTGGATTAGATCCTGCTGCATATGATCTAATTTAACCTTAATTGCCCCTTTAAAGGCCCTGTTTCCAAAGACAGTCACATTGGGGGTTAGGACTTCCTAACTGAATCTTAGGAGACACAGTGCAGTCCATATGAAGGTTCAAGTCTGTGCTTTCTGTGCACATGTCCTGTGTTGCTTTCATATTCTTGAGGCAAACATACTCTTTACTCATGAATTTATTTTCTTCCAGTCTCCTGTCACCTTCAGTTCTTACCGATAGCTATATTTTCTATATTTTCTTCATGTTCTCTAATATAAGTTATAGAAAGAAAGAGATGAAGCCAATTGGCCTAATCCATCTCTCAAAGGAAGAAGATACCATAGGTCTGAGAAGAAAGGAGGTTATCTTTTCAAAGTTCAAGGGCCTACTTTTGGTACATTTAGCCATGACCAGCACAGTCCCTTCTAAAGGACTGGCTTTATAGTGGGGGTTGGGGTATATTAGTTTGTAATGTTACTTAGAAGAGGTGGCCTTGTAGAAACTGTAATTAATCTCTGCAGTTCATTTTATTTTAAATACATCCTTTTGTATAGTTTCAACTAATAGTAGATGTTGCTATCTCATGTGGGTCCACATAGCTCCAGGGTCCTGGGTGCTGTTCCAAATCCAATAAGCTGAAAAGAAGAGATTTTAATTTCATTTCTTCTTCCATACAGAATGAGTCTATTGGCAAACTTAATCCTATCTCTGCATGTCTGGCCTCTGTTTGCTTTGAGGATCATCCAGAAGCACAAAGGTTGGACCTACTCTTTGGGTTTGATAACCTTACTGGTTCAACAGCACACCATTTGCTAATACTTTCAACAATTTCTTCAGTAATTCTAAAACATCATTGCCTTTGACCTAGAAAGGCCCATCTCTCTTAATCTCTCTTTTTCATGCCTTCAAGGCCATCATCTAGAGACGGCATGGTCTTTGTATTGATGCTCTTTCCAGTTGAGATCTTGAATTCTGTAAATATTAAATTCCACCTGAGTGGGCAACAAATCTTGGGTGACAAAGAATTGGTGTCCAGAAGTGCTGAGAGCACTCTCTCTGCCTCCTCACTGTGAATACAAATATTAATGACAGATAGCTCTGTAGGTTTTACAGAGTAAGCCAGGAGAATCTATGTCCTGTCACTTTTCTGTAATAATTAAAGGTTAGCTCTAACATCAGTTCTGAATGATCTCTGTATCAAAGTTTATATCAAGAACCTCAATAAAAATGAATCTACTTTAAAATAAAATTATGCATTTTCTGGAAGTGCAACTGGCCAAGTTCAATTTTCTTTATTCTTACCTAATTTTGAAATAGTGGAGCATGGCTTTTCATATAACTTAGGGTTCAAAAAAAAGCACAAAGATCTACAATCGTGGTATAGGTAACTTAAAACCCTATCAATTTACAGGGTCCACATTCACAGCAGTAAATATTGTAAAATAAGGCCTCATTTATTTTTCTATTCTAAATCAGATAAGTATGACTCTAAAGTAATATACATCTTTTCAAATGACACGAATCTGTGTGTGTGTGTGTGTGTGTGTGTGTGTGTGTGTGTGTGTGTGTTGGAAGTGTGGAGGTGAGGAGTGAGAATAAAGGTGGCAAAAGAAGCAGAAGCTGAATTCTGAAATACTTATCAGATTTCAGAAGGGAATCTAGGAAATCATTCAAATCTGTCCTTTCTGGAAACATTTGAATGTCAAAGAAACTATAACATTTATCTTTGGTATTTTTTGATTTTCAATTTCTTCCTTCACTTCTTGCACCTCCCTCTCCTCCTTTAAATTTTTTTTCCAGTCTGAGAGCTCTGAGGCTAACAAGTAAACATAAAGCTGATTTTTAAATACTTTATGATTTTTAAAATAGGAAGCAACAACACCCTGCCAATGACCAACTTTTTTCTTTTTTTTCACTTTTGTTATAATATCTTTGGCAACCTTTAGGATACTCCTCCAGTTTTAGCTCTTATTTTCAACATGGTCTGATTTTGTTTAACAATACCAAATGATGTACTCAACAGAATCTCTCTCTAACTTTATCCCCATGTTTCCTACTCTATCCCTGTGTAAGGAAAACATCGTTTTCCATTTTCTCTTCAAACAGTATTGACTACTTTCTGGTTTACTGTTATTTTCTAAATTGAAATTCTCCCTGCTTGGTGTATCATTGAACCATCATATGGGACTTATCCTTGGATACTCAAACAAATTTCAGTTTTTGAACATCATCGGTTCTACTTCTTGTATCCTGCTGATTGCCCAAAGAGGAGATGAAACTGAGCAGGTGAATGCCTTCTCATCTTTTCTCTCCCTCTGTACTCAGACTACTCTTTGATGTGAGGATTCAATCTGTTCTTGGATAAAAATTAAATTGACCTATTTAGAACAGTATATGCACTAAGAATGATTAACCCCTTAAAAATGGATTGCTAGCCTTTTTGTCCTCTCATGATGAAGAATCAGACCTGGATAAATGAGGTTAAATAAGTGTTCTTTTTATAAAAGAGGTTACTGCACATTTATAAAACATCGTCAGTGGATGCATTTTCCTTTTAATTCAAGTGTAAATCTTTAACAGTACTTTCTATACTATTTCAATTACTTTTTAAACAAATACTGATTGGTTTCATACAATGCACCAGATATTGTTCTAAATCCAACAGTAAACAAAACATAAAAATTTTGATTCTTAGCGAGTTAATATTCTGATGGTAGAGAGAGACAATATAAGAGAAAATATATTTGCATAATGTATCAGACAAATGGTGACTGGTACCAAAGACAGAAAATTAAAGCAGGAAAAGCGACTGTAAAGTGGCACAGTAATAGTTGAAATTTTAGATAGGTTGGCTAATTCACTTTGAACATTTATATTCATATCATAAACATTATATTTTTGTATGTGTTGTTTTATGGAAATAAGAGCAGTACATGTTTATTATAGAATATTTGGGAAAATGTAAAAATATATAAAAGATAACATAAAAATTATAAACTACTACCTAAATTTTACAACTTTTATCATACTGGTTTATTTCCTTCCAGTTATTTTTCTAAGTTCTAAGTCTAAAGATATATACATATAAACATATGCATACATTTATACTTGTATACATGTATACAGACACAGGCACATAGGTGTAAGGATTTGTTGAAAAGTCATTACTGCTCACTGTTGATGGTTATATAGTATTGGGTTGGTCAAAAATTTGTTCGATTTTAAGTAAAAATAAAAGACACTTTTTATTTACACCAAGAATTTTATTGAACAATGTATTTAGTAACCAAACAAACATTTTGGCCAAACCAATATATTGGGCAAGAATTTAATTTTAGGACCAAATTGTTCTGGTACAAATCTAAGTTCTGTTACTAACTAATACTCTGATCTTGAACAAGTTATTGATGTTTGTTGATTAATCAGATCTGTAAAATGGAATAATTATAACACCTGGTTCACAGTGTCATAAGGATTAAAGTATTATACAAACAGACACACATTCATGCACACACACACAAAGTCTATGGAACAGTACATAGTTTACAGAGCTATATTAAAATTAGTTATTAATAGAAATTAATATAAATTTGTTGATGAAAAGTGTTGGTGAAAGTGTTTATCCAGATAAGAAGATGAAAGAACAAGCATTCTACTTTAACAAATCTTAGTAATTAAGGAACAAGCCCCAAATGATTTTCCAGGAAAGATGACTGTATCCAACTGACCAGAAGTCTTTGATTTCCTGACTTCTTTCCCTTCCAGGACTTACTGTTACTTTAATTTTCTCTGCAGGTTTAAATCATACTGGTAGGTAACACTTCCACACCTACCCCACAGAGTAAAAAATACAAATGGTGTCAATCTTCCTAGGTTCTGAGATCTTATTTGCTTCCAGGTTCACAGCTATGTCATAGGTGCTTGTGTTTGCCAGATCTTATAAACCTGTGTGATTTAAAGCAGAATTAAATGAGGATATACTGTAGAATGTCTAAAGATCCATATTCCTTTTAGCCTCTTCTCTATTTCTGGAATCAATCTTTTTTGTGGGAGAGAGGGACTTTTTCATCAAATAATAGTTATTCTTTCTTATTTCTGTTGCAGAGTGTCAAAGAAACAGTTAAGGCATCTTATTTGATGCCTCAAATCTTATTTGAGGTGATAAACATCACATGATTTGCTATGGCAGTGGCAAAGGGAAATGCTTCTCAGTCCTGCATAGGAGGCCTTAGTAGTGAAAGGACCCATAACTAGGATGTACGGTAAATTACTGTAGACCCATTTTCCTTTAATGCTTTTGTCTGTTTCTGGAGTCACTCTTTGTAATTAATATCTTAAAGATCAAGAAACTTGGTCATAGGAAAAACAAATAAAATTCAAGTAGAACCAGAGAAAAGATGAGTAATAATCATTTTTACATTTTAATTATATACTTTATTCAGGAAGGCTTTTGAAATTAAATATTACATTAAAATTTTAGTATGGATAAAAATGATAGATTCCTATTCCCTAAAAGTATAAAGATATTCCTATTTCCTTTTTTACTCAGGAATACAGTCTATACACATGCCTAGAAATTCATTCATCTCCAATAATAAGTTCTTAATAAATACATGGCATTTGGTAGAGAAATTAATGTTAAAATTATTAATGAAGTGAGTGGATTATTGTTGGCTGCAACAAGTCATGTGATTGGTCACTGATCCTGATGTGCATCAGTTATTTTAGTAGTGATTTGTGGATTGAAGAGCTAGCAGTGAAGTTCATCCTTTATTCAACTATATATAGCTAATATATCATCGTATGAACTGTTTAAGTGTGTTGTTAAGGGACTTGTTATTGAATTATATTGTAGATATTGAAATTTGTCCATTTTAGAGCCATGCAAAGCAAGGACTATGTGTATCATCATTGAAGGAATGGACTAGACAAAAAATCTTGTTTGTCTTGGCTGTTGCTCAGTGAGGAGGGAAACAAAAAGCCTACTTTAAAAACTCATAAATCCACTCTAGATTTACATAAATCACAATAAACACAATGTATACAGCAAACCACAATGATCAAGAGTTGGCAAAATTAAAAGATGCCCAAGGGCTTCAGATATTGAAATTATCAAATGTAGAATATTATTATTTAGGTATAAATAAAAGAAATGGATGAAAAGTATCAGTACAGAGACCATAAATAGAGAGAACAGGTTTGAAAAGGAACCACACAAGCCTCTTGATTTATAAACATATAAGTGCTGTCATAAAAAGCTAACTGTTGAACTACAAAATTGACATGTATGAAGACAACTAATAAATTGGAATATATGAAGATAATTACAAAATATAACAGAAAGGAATGAGTTAGAAACTATAAAGTATAGGCTAAGATATGGAGACTAGAATGAAAAATTTTAACATATGTCTAGTAGGAAATCTGGAAAAAGAGAATAGGGAGAACTAGGGAAGCTTCCAGAATTATTGAAAGTCACCAATCTTTAATAACAGGAAGTCCAATGAATACCAAACATATAAATTAAAATAAATATACATCTGGATACATTGTAGTAAAACTGCAGAATATGAAAAAAGAGAGACTCTGAAAAGCATCCAGAAAAAGAAACGATTACCTACCAATGAGCAGTAGAGAGCCGACTTCTCAAGAACAATGGAAACCATCAGATGGTGGTACAGTGTCTTCAAACTAAAGAAAGAATTGTCAAGGCTGAATTTTACACCCTGTGATAAAACCATCTTTCAAAATCAGCTGTGAAATAAAGATGTTTGCAGAGAATCAAAAACCGAGTTGGTTACCAAGAACTACTCAGTAAAGGACATTCTATAGAATATGATTCAATCAGAAGAAAAATACCCAGACTGAAGACCTGAGATACAAGACAAAATGCAGAATAAAAAAAAAAAATGAAACGTGGATAAATGTAAACAAGCAATAATAATCTGTAATATGTTGGGTTTGAAAATAAATTGAAATAAAAACTAATGGACAGCAATACCATTTGAAGAAGCCAGACATACCAATTCACAAGCAACTCTGGACCAAGACAAGCCTCCCCTCTCATGCAGTATTAGGATATAAGGTGCTTGGCGACTTTGGTATTATTCTAAGTCTTTGAGGCACCTGCTGAAACTCTGAGACATAAAAGAAGTCCCATTTGATATAGTTTACACAAAAACCAAACCAAACCAAACCAAGAAATGATAAGGAATGCAGGGAACGAAAAGAGCAGTGTGGAAAAGAGTGACATTCTCTGAATGTTGTCAGAGGAAGTATCTTAGCAGATAACAGAATGATAGACAGCTCTCCCTTGAAAGGTGTGGGAAAAGAGCTACTAAAAATATCCTAAGGAAGGAAAAACGTGAAAAGAAATAGGAGAAGGTGACCTTGGTTGAAGTGAAAAAAAGATAAAAGATACAGACAAACCACATGAAAATTATAAAGCTGCTTTTAAAGTTTGGATTCCCCCCACACCCCACCCCCCCGAGTTTCAAGCCATTAGACTGTTTTAAACAGAAGAGAGGCATGATCTAATTTCCATTTGTAAATCCCTTAGCCTGATCCTTGGGAAAGGACTAGGTGATGAATCAGTTTCAGGAGAAAGGGAAAAGGAGGAATCAAGGAAACCTGGGAAATGTGCCTTGAGCAGTTGGATGTATTGGTGGGCTCACTTTACATTAAAAGATTTTTAGTTAATTCTGTTTAAACTCTACCCCATGTAGCTCATTAAGAGGTTCTTAATATTCACAATTTCTGAGCTGTTCTGCCTTCTCGGAGCTGATAGGCATGATTTCTTGTTGGTTTCTCCATTCACCTTCAGCTTTTCACTAATTTCCAAAGTCAGTCATCAATCGCCTACCTGCTTTTCCAGATATCACAGTTATGAGGACATCTACTGTAATTGTTATTGGAAGCAAAACACTCAGAAATGCCTGTCCCAAAGTATGTGCTATGTAAATGTTAGTTATTATTTTGCTATATTTTACTACTTATTTTTGTGGGTTATCTTTTGGAATACTTTACTGTTGTTTCCTTGCCAGTTGTGATAGGGATAGAAACAAAACATGAGTCAATGTCCATATGTAATCTGAAGTCTGAATTTTGTATTCTTTGTTTTTTCTAATTCAGGCTGAATCCTGGTACATGATTCAGGATCATTCTCTTTTTTCAATGTAATTCTTCTTCTAAAGGCAACCTGAGGTTGTGTAAACTAAAGCTTAACATGTTAGCAACAAGAATTTAATAATCTAAACTAATTCACAGTAGGGTGACCCATTATTTAAATTATTGTCAGCTCCTGAAGCTTACAACCCACTCCCCTAACTTGAGATTATTATCAGGAGCTTTTTAGCACATGATTATGGAAGGTCCATAAGACACCACACCAGAGTAACAGATCCTTGCTATTCCCTCTTCCTAGGATGTTCTCTCAGAGCTCACATGGTTGGTTTGACTTCCTCTTATCATTCAGGCCTATCAGTACCTTCAATAGGCTTTTTCCTGCTCTGAACACCCTTTCTAAATAGCACTTGTGTTACCCTACTTTCCATCCCATCATTATGTTTTGTTTTCCTTAACCGTCTAGAATTATTTGTGAAGTACTGACTTTCTATTAACTGTCTCATCCCCCTTGAAAGTTCTAAGGAACCATGTCTGTCGTTCATTGGTACATAGAACAGTACCTGACACATAGTAGGGTCATAATAAATGTTTTTTGATGAAAGAAGTATTTCATTGGCTGCTATATGAAGCTGGTAAAGCCTCATTCCTAAAGTATCTCCACCTCCACCCTCCATTTTTGTGAGTCTGATATGGAATATTGCCTCATCAGGGAGGCATTGCCTGAGGCATTGCAATATTGCCTGATGATGCTCTCCTCATCAGGGATTATGGGCAGGGCTATATCCCACAGAGGGTGATTGTCAGCTATGATTGAGAAGTCAATGGTAACTCTCCAATAGAATGGAGAATGGGTATTTTATTTTTAGAAAGAAGCATAGGATGGATCTATGCATAAACACTTTTTTTTAAAACTTCTTGGAAAAATACCCTTGATAGCAGGAAAAACCTTAATTGTGTTCTTTGTTTCTCAAACTGGGTTTTGAGGATACTGCATTTTTATTGATAAATAGATTCACTCTATATTATCATAATCTTTAAATTTTAGCCAATTTGGGTAATAATTTAGCCAATATACATGTGTATATATACATACATATCAATCTGTACAGTATATATTGTGCAGTGAGCTTTCTGGGCTTAGCAGTTTTATTAGAAATTCATCAGTAAGTTGCTCAAAGAAGGGTAAAAATCATAAAATATGTCAGTGTATATTTCCCAAGTTAGAGGTTCCAAGACAGTAATTTGGACACTACTGATATTATAATAATAACAATCATGTCCATATAATGAATATACGGCCTTATAGTTTTCAAAGCAATGTTCTCTTCATAACTGGTAGCCAAACTGACACCCTCAAAATCCAATTTGCTGGGATTTCCGGAGATGAGCATGTAATTAGCAAGAACGATCTCTAACACACTGTACTTGGCTCCTCTACTCGTCTTCCTTCCTCCTCCCTTGACCACCCACTCTGATAATCTATCAGCTAAAAAGAAGTATGAACTCCTACCTTATAAAATTTAATAAAAATGGGTGTTATTTTTTAAAGAAGAAACAGTTGTAGGAACAGGCTGGTTGTCCCCAAACGCTCCTCTACTGTGGAGTTAGTCATCCTGTCTCAGAAATTACATAAATATTCTCTCAAAGCCCACCCTCTCTCTGGTAACAAGCTTATAACATTTATGAACCTAGCCTTGTAGACCCATTTCTGCCTCCTTGATGATTCTCCAAGGTAATGCAGTAATTGCACTGCTTATATAATTAGAAGTATGTGTTACCCAAGCTGGGAGATTGCCTTCTTGAGTTGTGAAAACACTGGCATTATTTGAAAAGAAGTCAAAGAATTGCAGCATCTGAGCCTAACTATTTTTGTCAAAATAGCTTGCCTGCAGTGGTGAATCCGTATAGGGAAATTGGATTTATCCAAATCTGTTATATTCTGGACTTTGAGCAAACATATGCCTGACCTGAGGTATTTGTAAATGTCACTATTACTGTGATATTCAGTACTAAGTAGAAAAGAGGTATTCACTTGCAATTAGATTGTGGCATTTTTAGATGAAGTTCAGTCTATATCCACATTTTCCAAAGTGTGGTCCCAGAAATTCTATTAAATATCGAAATGAGGTAGGAATTTGTTTCTTAATAATATTTACTATCCCTTAATCACCTCCAAGATGGATATTAATAGTGAAAATTAGCATGCTAAAGACATATATAAGTTAGTTTTACCAAGCTCTGGCCAAATATGTTTTAAACAGACTTGTTTTCAACCAATATATACTAACACACTATAAAAGAATTCCATAAGACATGCTCTGAGAACTTCTAACCAAAGAGTGGGTCATTAAAACTACATATTCTACCATGTTTAATTGTGAATTTAGTTGTGAGAATCTTGACTTATTCTCACTTTTGATGATACAGTGCCTTATGGACATTTCACAATCACATGTTAGAATGTTCCTGATAATTAAACTCAAGTTAGGGTAGTAGATTGGCTGTTTTAGGAAATGACAGCAATTTATATAAAGGGTTACCCCATCCTAAATGAGTTTAGACTATTAAATTGTGACATATAACATGTCAAACAATGTTTTCATAATTATTTCAGGTTGCCTTTAGAGAATAACTACATTGAAAACAGAAACGTCCTAAAACAAGTGCCAGGATTCAGCCTAAACTAGAAGAGAAAAAATACAATACTCAGACTCTTTATTAAATATGTATATTGACTAATATTTGCTTATGTCTAATCCCATCAAAACTGGCAAGGATGTGGAAGAAATAATAAGATATAACAGAACAACAATCGCTAACCGTTATATAGCATATATTTTGTGCCAGGCATTGTTCTCAGTGCTTTACATACAATAACAATTGATAATAGATGCCCTCACAGTTTTGGAATCTGGAAAAAGCAGATAAACAAGTAGTAGCTAACTTTAGACGTGATAGGTGAAAAGCTGAGAATACATGGAGAAGCCAACAAAAACCATGCCTATCAGACCTCAGAACAGCTCAGAAATTGTAAATATCAAGAACCTCTGAATGGGCTACCTGGAGTAGAGCTTAAACAGAATTAACTGAAAATCTTTTAAAAAGTAAAGAGAACACTTCAATGCATCCAAATGCTCAAGGCACAACTCCCAGTTTTCCTTTTTCTTTTCCCTTTCTCCTTAAACCAATTTATCACTTAGTCATTCAACTCTACTCCCAACACATGCCGGATCTTTCTTTTTTTCCTTTCTGCCCTGCATTCTTTGTAATTTGTTTAAATCCAATACCCCAGATCTCGCTATAGCTGTATATAATCTACTGTATAACTTCACTGTGTTTTATATGTTAATAAATATATTTTTCATTAATTTTTTTCATGTCTCAATTCCAAATTTTATGAATATTCCTTGTTTGTTCATCTTTTCAATTCTGTATTTTATTTTTAAACATTTTATCCTCCATTACTTTATTATATGTGTGTTATTATTTAAGTATATAAAACTCTGAAGAATCTAAACCTATGTTTTTTTTCTCCTGATTTTCATTTTCTTCTTTCTTTGAGTGATCTTTATGTGTCATATTTGCCAGATCTTAATCATCTTGATAGGTGGGAGTACTAGTGATCTCAGAGAGGCAACAGTGAGTGGTGGCATGAAGTGAGATCTTAATTCCCTGCCTAGGAATTGAACCTGGGTAGCCTGGATGAAAAGCAGGAATCTTAGCCACCACACCCCCTGGCTCTTGCCCCAGTGAAAAATGCATTTCTCACGGAGGCAAAAACTGTAAAAACAGGTCCAAAGTTTATTGTTAGAGACATAGCACAACAAGTGGGAGAGCACACAGAGAAACTGTTTAGTTAAGATAGGAGCAAGACAGAGATGCACACCTGGAGAGAAAGGGTGTGGGCGTCGTCCGCAATGAGGAGGAGTGCAGTAAAGAGGCAGTTAAGTCATTTATATAGGGCAGTTCTTCCGGGTCTCTGTTTACCTCTGGCCAATTATCTGATTTCTTTTTCCACACCTGACCTGCCCTAGGACCCTGCCCAACATGCGTGCGCAAATTTTTTCCAAGATGGATTTCAGCCCAGAGGCCTATGGGACGGCCTTGGTATCACATATTATGGGGAGGTGCCCCCTCCTTTTGACCCACAAGGAGACTTTCTGTGTATGTGCAGTGTTTCCCTTGACCCAAGGATGAGAAATATATGACCTCTTGATCTTTTTGTTGTTGTTGTTGTTGTGGTACGTGGGCCTCTCACTGTTGTGGCCTCTCCCGTTGCGGAGCACAGGCTCTGGACACGCAGGCTCAGCGGCCATGGCTCACGGGCCTAGCCGCTCCGCGGCATGTGGGATCTTCCCGGACCGGGGCACGAACCCGTGTCCTCTGTATTGGCAGGCAGACTCTTAACCACTGCGCCACCAGGGAAGCCCATGACCAATTTTTAATACTTATTATTGAACCACTTGAAGTCACTGCCAATAACCCATATTGAGAGAATGCCAGCAACTACACAAGGGGGAGGGGGCTTTAAGCAAATATCAATCAATCAGTCAATCAACAAAGTTTACCCAAATAGAGTAATGTTGGGTATTCTGTACAATGTTAGCACTTGCAAGAAATATTGGGGAACATTTTATACTTGAGAAAATCTAAATGTCAAGGCAAACCTAGAGGTGTTCATGTGTGCAGAATAAAAATTCAGTGCTTAGAGGTGAAGCCTGCAGAATTTCTTCCTAAACCATGCATCCTTAAGACAACTTTGATATGTTAATTTATAAATTCACATATTTTAATTTCTACTCCATAGCAACAAGATCAAGCCAGTGTCACAGAGATATCAGCAACTACTCCAAATGTGATTTTTTCCCTCTTTATTAGTGAAAAAGTGTAGAAACAAAATGGTACAGCAAGGAATAAGAACATGTGCTGAGACCACCTGGGTTCAAATCCCAGCTCCACCATTTACCCTGTGGCGTTAGGCTAACTCAGCACCTCAGTTTCCTCCTGAATGTAATGTGAACGTTAAAAGTTTCTATCTCAAAAGGATTTTGTGAAGTTGTCGAGTGAATAGAGCTGGGTGCCTGACTGACTGAATGAATGAATAAATGATTCCAGGGTCTGACACAGAATTAGCACATTGTATGTATTTCTTATTGTATTTCTCCAGACTTAGTCAAGCTGACCCTTTCATTTGCAAACGGGCACTCTTTGCAAATTGATAGGTATAGGTACAATTCGTTAGAAGCTTAGGAACTTTGATTAACCTTTGAAAAGAATTTTAATTCCTATGAAAAGTCTTGCTTTATAATCATGAATATGTATTAAGTACCACATGTTTGCTAGTTTTGTCTAAAAGTTGAATATCTCAAATTACATTTTATAGTTCTTTATCTTTTCATTATGCATACTGAAAAGATATTATTTTTCATCTTAAATAAAAGACTGAGGAATATTGAAATTCTAATTCTGTATGTACTCTGCAAAATTTTAAAATTTAAAAGAGGTTTATGGTAAACTTGATGTATTTTTGAAATATTATAATTAAAAGGCACTGTGCACCTCTGCTGCCTAACTCAAGAAGGATGTACTGAGCTGTCTTAGGAAGTTCAGTACAATATGTATGTAATGGTCCGAATTGAGAGGTAACACTTGAGAGCCGATATAAAAGTTAAATAACAAAGCAGTCAGTAATCAGTAAACCACTCACTGTCCTGCCTTCACATGGTTTTGCCTTTTATTAAGTTTCTCCAAACAGTTAGAAGCCGTAGGATGTAATTTTGTGGTTGGAAGAGAATAGTGTGCCAAACTCTTAGAATATCACTGAGGGTCTTTCTTTCCTCTTAGTGAAGTTTTACAGAAATATGCACTCAAATTAGACCTCAAGTGTTTCTTTTGTGTAGTATGGATGTTAATGTCTCGGTAATTCAAAAGGGAATGTTTTCATATTTATAAGCAATGTGAATTATAGGTGAGAGAGAAAGACAGAAGTGAGAGACACATTTAGGAGGTTATTACAGTAAGGTGATGAAAGTGCTGATAAAAGAAAGTGGTCCCAAGTTCTACTGCAGAATAACCTTTATCTTGAATTTTGTAGGAATTGGCATTATACTGAGAGAGAGAGGGAGAGATAAACTGAATTAACTGAAAAAAATTATGTGATTTGTAGTCACTATTTACATTTTAAAATGATTGAATTATTTTGGTCTGGGCTCAAGCCTGAGCTCTATTACTCATTAGCTAAATAACCTTGGATAATGACTCTCCCTCATTCTTAAAACAGGAATAATGATACTCAGCTGAATGGATTATTTTGCAATTCTATATTTCTGAGAATGCACTTGGCTTGAAAAACTGAATGAGAATTTTAAGTCATAAATCAGAGAACTTTTGAGATTATCTGGTTCTGGCATTATTATAATTGTGGGGAAACAGGCTCAGAGAAGTTATACTGCTTGCTTGGAACATAACAGAGACTAGAACCCAGGCCTTCTGACTAACTATTGCTTTTTTTTTAATCACATAATACCTATAAAACCCATTCTTTAGACATTTCATTATATATTATGTATCCTTACAACATTACACTGCTTCCTAAAAGCTCTCTTTCTTCAAAATTAGTTATCTTTCCAGCGGATTTAGAATTGTAAATAAGTTTAGGTTTAGGAAGTCAGAAAACACACAAAAATTTTTGGAGTTAAAATGCTATTATGATAACTTTGGCCAAATAACAAAAATGGTCAAAACTCTAAATCTCTCCTTAAAAACAGTATTGGGAATTTCCTGGCAGTTCAGTGGTTAGGACTCCATGCTTTCATAGCCGAATGTCCGGGTTCAATCCCTGTTCAGGGAACTAAGATCCCACAAGCTGAGTGGCATGGAAAAAAACAACAACAGTATTGATTAATGTCTTCAGTAATAGGAGCTGGATTGAAAAAAAAAATTAATAGAGTTCTGTAGATTTTCACAATTTTCTACAGTGTCAGTCTCATAGATAGTAACCAATACATAAACAAACATACAGTAAATAATGTTTCACCAGAGACCCTTTTCCCGGTCTTCCAAGGCTCCTGGGAACAGCATCATATTATGGGAAAACTGTAATTTGGGACCAAATCTGTAGACTTGGTTAAACTCAATGTTTGATTTTTGTATTCAGCTAGGCTGTATGTGCATATGTGTGAGTGCTCCTCATAACAAACTTGTATGGAAGAAATATTGTTGCACTTTCTTTGCAGATGAAAAACCTAAGATTTGAGGATCTGTTTACTCATCCACAGTCCCAAAATGGCAGCACCAGGTGTATCTTTGTGCCCCTTTTATAGTGATACCTTCCTCAAATCCTGGGAGAATTCTTTCTCCAGTCTCACATTCCCTTAGCCCTTGGATGTGTCTATCACTGCACTTGCCATACTCCATTGCATTTATTTGGAAACATTCATTTCCTGCTTTTACCCATGTAGTCCTCAAGTACGAGAACCAAGGCCTATTCCATGGGTGTCCTCCGACACCAACATGGTATCTTCAGCTGTGAGCAGGTGTCAGTACGTGTTTGTGAAAGCAGTGTGGAGTCAATTTCTGTAATAATATTAATAACATAATAATATACTATTTCCATGTATTGTGTTTTTACTATGTACCATGCACTTGACTAGGCACTTAAAATGGATTATCTTTTCTGTTTCTCACAATGACCCATGTTATAGACACTATTTCAGTATATTTGTTTAGTTGGTTGGCTTTCCTCCCTTCCCTGGGGCTAGGAGACTCCTGGTGCAGAACCTCCAATTTCTCATTCTCCTCAGTTCGTAGGACATTTAGGTGCAGCTATTATCATTGTGTTACAGATGAAGAAATGTGTATTAGCCTCAAGATCATCACAAGTACTGAGGAAGTTTCCAATGAGAAAAAAATTCAGTTTGTTCAATGCAATCAATTAACCCAGAAAAACATATTGAAGACCAAAGACAGAGTGATACAGGCATTTGTCAGACAGACGTGAGTCCCAGTCTTGAACATTTGTCACCTTAGAAAAGACAATGTACTTACTTTGAACCACACTTTCCTCAGTGGTAAAAATGATGTTATAATTTATTTTTCTAAGAGATATGATGAGTAAGATTTATCATCACAGCATAGCCTTTAGAAGTTTGCACCTGGTATCACAAAATGTCATATTTTTAGCCTGCTTCCCTTTTGTACAAAAAAAAGTTACCTGGAATTTAAAAAAATATCAAAACACAGAAATAGCAAAGGATCACAAGATCATTCTAAGAATGTATTTGTTTCATAAAAATGGAGCTGAAGTTCTCTTATACAAAAAGAAAACGTCCTGGAAAGAATGCCAGTATGTTTTGTATAACTTTTGAGATGAGATAAAAAATACAGCTGTAGGATGTTAAGATGTTTTCTTTATCCAGTCCTATGTGGGTTATGACACTTACAGATCATCTCTTACATCCTCTATTCCATGGTTTATATCAGCTCTAAAATGGTGAAGAAAACATGTTCTCTTCAATTTTCTCAATCGTTATAAGGATGGATGAAAAAAAGCCCTTGAAAATAAAAGGTGCTGTACAACAGCATTGTCTTACGTGAGAAACGTGTGATTAAAATCTGCAGAGCTCAGTAAATATTTAGGAGAAGAGCACTCAGAATGTCCTGGTGCAATTCCAAGCGACAGCTCTGATTTACAATCCATTAAGGGAGAGTGTACCCAGAATCACACTCCATCCAGGGTTCTGGACACACTAATTTTGAGGAAGCCAAAGAACATAATTGATTTTTAAAGCAATCTGGAGAGAGGTTTTGCATGAGATAAAGAACTCTTAGCCAGCATATTATTGAGGAGAATGGGCTCTATGAATTTTCAAAAGATCCCTATAAGTATAGTGTTACCTTTGGAGAGGAATGGAGGGAAAAGCTGGAAAGAAGTAAAAAGTATATTTCATGTGTGTGGAAAATGCTTTATAACTTAAACATGACACAAAGCAAATTTTAAAAAATGTTAATATTTGCCAAATATGAAATTTTAGTACATAGATGTTCACTGTATTATACTCTATATCTTGTATATCTGAGATGTTTTATAATTTTAAATTGATTTTCAAACAGGATCATGTGGGGTTCTGCAGCATGGATGATTATTATTAGGACTAACTAAGTGAAAGGAACTGTATAAGGCATGAATAAACATAAGCCATAGTTTCACTGTCTGGTAGAGGTAGGGCTTCCTCATAGAGCCAGACAGGATGTGACGCTATCCAGATAGATTATCACGGGAAGAACTTGTGTCCCCTGGTGTTGTTCCATTCATCAGTCCTTGGAAGGAAAGGTGAGAGAGAGGAACACAAGCTACCAAAGTGCCATTTATAAATTGGAGTGGACTAAGTGGGCAGGAACAGTTTTGTGAATGTGGTGACTGTTGAACTCAGTCTAGAAAGATGATTAGAATTTGGGTAGGTAATGGGGTAAGGGAGAGAGACAGCGCATTCCAGGAAGATGGAATATTAAGGATGAAGTCATAGAGTTGAGAATATAGGGTTTTTGTACATTCCTTCAAATGAGAATTTGTCCAGTACAGACACTTTATCTGGAAAACTTTAAAATCTGGGAAGATAAATTTATACCCAGACTCAGGTTTTGTTCTCCTCCAGAGCCCAATTTTACCTTCTTCTGTGCACCACTCTCTTTTTGTGAGTTTCAAGGAGCCCTTTTGCACTAAAGTCTTAAGAACTATAGGTATTACTTATTTGGATATATTTTCAGAAGTGGAATTGCTGGACCCTATGTTAATTCTATTTTTTAAGGATTCTCCTTAAAAATTTTTTTAAGGATTCTCCATACTGTTTTCCTTAGTGGCTATACCAATTTACAATCCTGGCAGTAGTACACAAGGGATCCCTTTTCTCCACGTCTGTGCCAACACTTTGTTATTTCTTGTCTTATTGATAATAGCACTTCTGACAGGTGTGAGGTAATATCTCATTGTGGTTTTGATTTGCATTTCCCTAGTGACTAGCGATGAAGAGCATCTTTTCATGTTCCTGTTGGCCTTGTGTATGTCTTCTTTGGAGAAATGTCTATTTACGTCTTTTTGCCCATTTTTTAACTGTAACCCAAACATTTGAGGAAACTTTAATATGCAATATCATCAGGAGAAGTGGTTTCTGTTATTACTGGTCATGAGCTTACAGTGGATTGCTGGGCCATTTTCACAATCAAATATTAATACTGAGGAAGCACTCAAATGATCATGTATGCCAACACAGACATCATAGCATGTGACAGAAAGAGATCATCCTGAATAACTGCCGAATTTTATTTTACTTTTTGTTTATTGAAAATATAATATAAAACAATGTTGAAAACCATTTTGTAGTAAAAATCACTGTAACAAATTATAACGCTTTTGTTTTGCTTATCACATCCTGATCCTTGACCATAGACATACCTATTTGTCAGTTGTAAACATAAACATAGTGCGTCTGTCATTTGGCCTGTTGGTTTTTATTTCATAATTTAATTTTTTTAAAATTTTATTCATATGTTTGCTTTCTGTCAGGGAATATGCTAGGTGCTGAAGATACAGTGGTGAACAAAGCATTCACCACAAATTACACACACGTATGTATACTAAACAATGAAAGAAAATGAGGTTTCCATTAGTAAGAAGGAAATGGAGAAATTGTTTCAATAAATAACTAATAATATATCTCATAGCCTATCTCTTTGCTCCATACGTGAATATCCTTTTTACTATGTGCACACATCAATAACACTTAGACACCTCACAGCCCCAAAAGAGATAAAATACCAAATTGCCTTCATGAACTGCTTTCATCCAGAAGTCAAGTGTTTCTGTTTACTGTTGCTATTCTTTTTAGAAAGTTTTTTATATGTTTCTATGTGTAAAAATTATCATTCACTTTTAGATACCCATTATATGATGGCACAAAAGGAACAGGATATTGGCAAAAAACGTCCATTTCCAAAAGGGAGACTGGGATATCAAAAACAGTAGTCATTGTGACTGACATACAGCATATCCCTGCGAACAGGAAAAGTTTTTGGTCATGGAAGTGGAGTGAGTTCTGGGATCAGCTAATCATGGAATAGCCCCTGTCTGTTCTCTAAAATAATTTCCTCCATTTATTGTCCTTCATTGTCCTAGTTTTTACCTTCTGAGAAAATCTCCCTTGTCATTCTCCTTCATGGCCTTATCTGAGATGGGAGAAGGCCTTTCTAGAGAAAGCACATGGTTGATAATACACTTCCTGATAATCTAAATTCAAGGATACAAGGATGACCTTAGTAGTTGAACAATTAAGAGGATTTTGTGAAACAGAAATAGGTTTCTTTAATGTTAAAGTTTCATTCTAATTTAATATGCTGCTGGTCACTTGTTTCTTGTCAATCCCATACACTAAGAGCAACAGCTCGATATTTTGTGATCTTGTATAACATGAGACTCCCTGCTCTTAGTCACATTTTTCTATATTTTGCCAACTTCCTTGCTAAATTTTCTGCTTCTCTGGCTTTAGTGTGAAATGGAAAATAGTTTTCCAGCCTTATGAGAGTCCCCAAAATTCACTTTTTATTGTATGCCACAAAACATGTCCTTAGAAAAGCTGTATTTTACTCCCTCCCTGCTTTTTTCTTATGCGGCAGCTTTATATAAATTTTATCTTTTCTTGAAAACTTTTACTAAAAAAAAATGGGAATCAGTCCTTCTATGAAAGCATTCTGATTTCTTTTTTTATTATTTCCCCTAAGATGAGTAACTGAGTAAAAGTTGAAAAATATGTAACTATTTTACAAGCTCATAACAGGGACTGTCATCTCCCAGGCCTGAAATAATGGGATCATTGGTGCCCTTTGCTGCACGGTGGAGTATGGCACACTTTCTTCTGTAAAAGACCAGATAGTAAATACTTTGGGGTTTGCAGGCCACATGGTCTCTGTTAGAACCACTAAATTCTGACATAATAGCATGAAAGAGCTGTAGTCAATATGTAAACAACTAGATAGACTGTGTAGCAATGAAATTTACTTACAAAAATAAGTGGCAAGTCAGGGTTTGACCTGCAGAGAATAGTTTACTGACCAGACTCTAACTTCTTCACTCATTCAGTTCCACATTTTAAAGTCTGTTACTTCCAAACTCCTGCTGTTTTAAAATAAATTTTGATTTGGCAATAGCATAAAACCTAATTCAAAACAGTTTAAACAATGAGGAAAATTTATTTTCTCACAAACGCAGCAGTTCCAAATTAGGGCTCCTTCAGTATTGTTTAATGCACCAATTTATCAATACTTGCTCAAGGTTGTCAACAAGGACCCAGGTTATGTACATCTGTCTGAATTACCATCTTTAGAGTCTTGTTCTCTAGTTATGCACAAACACAATATCACACTGTAAAAAAAGGAAGAGTCTTTTCCTTATATCTCCTTTTCAGAGTGAGAAAACTTTCCCATATCCCCCATTAACATATTTCCCTTCACTTTCCATCCACACAAACTAGGTCACATGCTCAGTTGTAAGCAGATTACAGTTAAAAGAAATAGTATTACCACCATTGGCTTGGACTTCTCAGAATTTATACCTGACTGAAGATAGAGTCACCTTTTCAAAATAGTGGATGCCTGAACAAAATCTGGGTCCTGATTGCAGTGATGTGGGAAATGGAGTTTTAGGTGGAAAACCAATAAATGTAAAAAACATACTTAAGGCTGCTTGTGAACTATTTCCTTTGGGTAATATCTCCAAAGAGTAATTAATTCATCAATTATTAGGCATATTCTTACCATTCATGGTTACATTTTTTCCCCAAAGGGTTAAAAGAATGCACTTGGAGAGTAAGACTAGATTAGTTATACAGCAATCCTGCCAATATTTCTACTCAATTATCTTTTTTTAGTTTTATAATCTTTTATTATGAAAAATTCCAAATGTATAAAAAGTAGAGGGAATCATATAATGAATACCTATGTACACACACTGAGCTTCAACATTATCGACTCCTGGCCAAACATGTTTTATCTCTACTCCTATTCACTTCTGTCATCCACTGGATTTGTATTCATCAAACACCATGTATCTCATGTTTTATAAAATATTTCAGTGCATATCTCTAAAATTTAAATAATATTTAAATCTAAAACCAAAATATAATTTTCATACTTAAAAAATCATCATCATGTACTAAAATCAAGTCCTTGTTTATGTTTCACAAATTGTTTCTTAAATTGAGTTTTGAAGTTGTTTAAATAAGAACCTAAAAAGATCCATACATTGCAATTGGTTGATGTTTCTCAGCTCTCTTTTAGTGTAGAGGGTCCCCTCACTATCATTTTGTCTCTTGCAATTTGTTTGATGGACAGCTTAAATTTTTACCTTGTAGATTTTCCCATATTCTAGATTTTGCTAGTTATATTCCCTTTATGTTGTTTAATATCTCCCTTGGTCCCCTGTGTTTCCTGTAACTTGAAAGATAGATTTTTAAGTGTGATCAGATTCAGATTCAATTTTTGTTAAAGAATATCGCATAATTGGTGTTATATATTTCCATCAGGAGGCACATAGTGAGTGGTTTTCTCTCTTTTTGCAATAATAGCAGTCACTGGTGATCATTCTCTGGATTTATTATTTCACTAGGACATCATTTTATCCTAAAGATGTAGAAATTGAGGTTCAGTTAGGTTCAGTTATTTTTACATAGTCACAGAGGAAGTGTGACAAAATTCATTAGCTAATCCTTTTGGCTCTAACTTCAAAATATAGCTTGAATAGGACTTTTTACACATCCTCTCTCACTACCACATTAGTTCAATGTCTGTTTTCTGTTGCCTGAACTGCTTCTGTAGCATCTTAATTATCCAGTTTCAATCCTTACTTCCTCCAGCCTATTTTCCACATAGTAGCTGAGCCAAGCCTTCAAAACAACAGACCACTGTGACAAAGTGAGAGAGTGGCATGGACATATATACACTACCAAACGTAGAATAGATAGCTAGTGGGAAGCAGCCGCATAGCACAGGGAGATCAGCTCGTTGC
The DNA here is from genome assembly GCF_002837175.3 of Physeter macrocephalus. Lineage (NCBI taxonomy): Eukaryota > Metazoa > Chordata > Mammalia > Artiodactyla > Physeteridae > Physeter > Physeter macrocephalus. Next base: position 79,131,509 of record NC_041229.1, read on the forward strand.
TTTGTGACTACCTAGAGGGGTGGGATAGGGAGGGTGGGAAGGAGGAAGATGCAAGAGGGAAGAGATATGGGAACATATGTATATGTATAACTGATTCACTTTGTTATAAAGCAGAAACTAACACGTAAAGCAATTATACTCCAATAAAGATGTTAAAAAAAAAACTAAACTAAAAATAGAACTACCATATGACCCAGCAATCCCACTACTGGGCATATACCCTGAGAAAACCATAATTCAAAAAGAGTCATGTACCTCAATGTTCATTGCAGCACTATTTACAATAGCCAGGACATGGAAACAACCTAAGTGTCCATCGACAGATGAATGGATAAAGAAGATGTGGCACATATATACAATGGAATATTACTCAACCATAAAAAGAAA
>NC_041229.1:79132096-79154161 GCF_002837175.3 Physeter macrocephalus
GGGAGGGGATATGGGGATATATGTATATGTATAGCTGATTAACTTTGTTATACAGCAGAAACTAACACAACAATGTAAAGCAATTATACTCCAATAAAGATGTTAAAAAAAAAAAAACCAGACCAAGTCACTGCTTTTAACCTTCCAATGACTTCCCATCTCATGTATTATAAAAGGCAAATTCCTTATTGAGGTTTACAGGCTCCCACATTATAGGGCTCCTGGCTTTTTTGTTTACCTTATTTTTTGCTACTCTTCTCCTACTCGCTGTTCTGTAGCCACAGAAGCCTCTTTGCTCTTCTTTGAACATTTCAAACTCTTTCTAATTCAGGACCTGCACTCGTTTTGCATTTGCACCGGGATGCTCTCAGCCCATATGTTTGCATGCTTTATTCTCCACTTCACAGATTTTTGCTCATTCTTCACCTTCATAGAGTGAGCTTTTGTGATCTCCCCATCTAAAATTGAACTGCCCATCATTCTTTGTTCTCATACCCTGCTTTTTGTTTCATTTCTGAGCACTTATAAATAGCCTGACATTACATGTTTTTATGGACAGTCTTTCCCACTTGTATGTGAGTTACACAAAAGGAGGACTTCGTGTTATTCATCCTCTTAATATGATAGAACTAAAATAGTGCCTGTCACAAAGTAGGTGCTTAGTAATGTAAATGTTTGGATAACAGATGACTGAATGAGTCAAAACAAGAAACTACACTGAATAACTAACTCCTAGTCTTCATCAGAACTTGTCCAGGTGACGCTATGTGATGAATTTGAGCTTCTGTTTTGTTGGACTCTAGAGCACCAATGCTGGGCTTACACACCTTTTGAGGCCTTTTTAATGCTGTTTTGCCTAATCACTTTGGAAAACTACTGCTTCTCAAGGCAAATTTACTCCCTGTCTGATTTGTAGAATAATTGCTGCCCTTACTAACTAAACCTTTCTCTAGATTTGATTCTACATAAAGAAGAAAAGTAATTAATGAACAATTGTGTTGCAAAGTTTAGAACTAACACATGCAGAGTTCCTAGAATATTGCTGATGCTTGATAAAATCCGGCAGTGCTAGTGGCAGTATTAGCAGGAGCAGTAAAAGAAACCATTATCTTTACTCAACTTAAACTTCATTTTGGTTTCTTTTTCCTTAAGGCATTTCCAGTTTAGCAAGCCTTTGGAGGGAGGATCATTTATGTAAACTAACATTTATAGTAATGTCACCATTGTCAGTGTTGTGATGAAAAATTGCATGGGGAAATATAACAGTGATTTTTTTCAGAAAATACCTCCAAAAGATAGGATACTTAAAAGAAAACCATAAAATTCCATGTCTTGTGCAGTGGAATTAAGTTTTAAAATCACATTACTAATTCTTGGTAAATTTGTTAATAGCGGCTAATTTGAATAACAAGTAATTCCGTGTGTGTGTGTGTGTGTGTGTGTGTGTGTGTGTGTATCTAAAGTCATTAGATAGCAGTGCCTACTAAAGTGTTTGCCTCATAGCACTCATTCAAAAAAATGATACTTTTTTCTCCCCCTCACAGACACTGTATAGCTTTTTCTTCTTTCCATGAAAAAAAAATATCTACAAAGTGAAAAAAAAGAATAATTTGATTAGATAAAATGCCATTTGCTTTATATGGTATTATCTACTATCAACACTTTGCTGATGCTTGAAATAATCCATTTCTGGAATTCTCTTATCTCTCTTGGATGATGTCATAATATTGCCTAAATATTTTCTAAGCTTGTCACAGATTCTAATCTTGAAGTTATTTTCTTCCAGGTTCTATTAAAGAAAATAGAAAGGAGGTATGTCTTTTTATTGACAAAGACATTATAAATGTATCTATGTTCATTTCTTTAGTTCTTTACTTTTTAGGTTTTCTGACTTCTGCTGGTAAAACCTAGTAACCAAACATGATTGAAAACCATTGAGAAGACACTGAGTCTCAGGACATCAATGACCAATTCTGCACACATTCTTTTTTTTTTTTTAACATCTTTATTGGAGTATAACTGTTTTACAATAGTGTGTTAGTTTCTCCTTTACAGCAAGGTGAATCAGTTATACATATACATATGTTCCCATATCTCTTCCCTCTGCGTCTCCCTCCCTCCCACCCTCCCTATCCCACCCCTCTCATGGTCACAAAGCACAGAGGTGATCTCCCTGTGCTATGCAGCAGCTTCCCACTAGCTATCTAATTTACATTTGGTAGTGTATATATGTCCCTGCCACTCTCTCACTTCGTCACAGCTTACCCTTCCCCCTCCCCATGTCCTCAAGTCCATGCTCTAGTAGGTCTGTGTTTTATTCCCATCCTACCACTAATCTCTTCATGACATTTTTTTTTTCTTAGATTCCATATATATGTGTTAGCATACGGTATTTGTTTTTCTCCTTCTGACTTACTTCACTCTGTATGACAGACTCCAGGTCTATCCACCTCATTACAAATAACTCAGTTTCATTTCTTTTTATGGCTGAGTAATATTCCATTGTATATATGTGCCACATCTTCTTTATCCATTCATCTGTTGATGGACACTTAGGTTGCTTCCATGCCGTGACTGTCTTTAAATAAAAACCATTATTTCTCCTACTGGTTCCTTGGCTGCTGCTTCTGTTGTACAGATCTTCCTCAACTTACCATGGGGTTACGTCCCAGTAAACCCTTCTCCATAGTGGCTGTATCAATTTACATTCCCACCAGCAGTGCAAGAGGGTTCCCTTTTCTCCACACCCTCTCCAGCATTTATTGTTTCTAGAGTTTTTGATGATGGCCAATTTGAGCAGTGTGAGATGATATCTCAGTGTCGTTTTGATTTGCATTTCTCTAATGATTAATGATGTTGAGCATTCTTTCATGTGTTTGTTGGCGATCTCTATATCTTCTTTGGAGAAATGTCTATTTAGTTCTTCTGCCCATTTTTGGATTGGGTTGTTTGTTTTTTTGTTATTGAGCTGCATGAGTTGCTTATAAATTTTGGATATTAATCCTTTGTCAGTTGCTTCGTTTGCAAATATTTTCTCCCATTCTGAGGGTTGTCTTTTGGTCTTGTTTATGGTATCCTTTGCTGTCTGCACACATTCTTTATAGGCCAACCTATAAGATGATGAAGCTAGTACATGGCTGTCCTCTGTAAATGTCATGCATTTGAGCTAATGGTCAAGACCAAGTGATCAAGAGCAAATAATCGTGACACAAAAGATTTGAGACAAGTCCCCTATCATCGTTAAAAGCTACTTGTGCAACTTTGAGCAAATCATTTATCTTCTCTGTCAGTTTCTCTATTGATTAAACATGAAGGTTACATTGTACAAGCAGTTTTCAAACTTAGGGAACGTGAGTATGTATATTAAAAATTCAGATTCTTAGACTCCTTCTTGAGGGATGTAGTAGTCCTGGAAAAATACTGAGGAGTCTGCATTGTAATATACTCTGCAGGTGACCATGGACCTCACACTGAAACTGCAGAGCTGTCTACAGGGTCTCCTCTGACTCTACAATTTCTAACAGTTTTTTTTTTCCTTTTTCTCATATTTTTGGCATTCTAAGCCTTGATGGCATATTTTCTAAGTGGGATCAAACAGAGGATCCCTCTAGTCACCATGTTTCATCACTCAGAGCCTTTGCTGATAGACCATTGAATGCAATTTTTAATATCACAGAGAATTCCTGTGAGAATTCCACAGGAATCCCATTTTATCTTTGGATAGAATTTTCTCAGTAATCACAAGATTCTTGGAAAACTTTGGTTTAGTTAGCCTTTCACCTACATTATACAGAAAAAGAAAGGTTTGGGGTCCATATGGACCTACTGATTACACTGGCAAAATAAGACTGAACATATAACCTATTGTTAACTTTTAAGTGGGTAAGTTTTGCAGTAGATAAAAAATTAAACCAGCCCGGTTTAAAAGGTCAAAGAATCTATTGCAGTGTGTGTGTGTGTGTGTGTGTGTGTGTGTATGTGTGTGTGTATGTGTGTATGTGTGTGTATATGTGTGTATATTTGTGTGTGTGTGTGTGTGGTGTGTGTATATGTGTGTATGTTTGTGTGTGTGTGTGTGTGTTGGAGGGGGGCAGTGGGAGGTGTGTCTGACATTATCTATAACATCAATTTCCTCAGTTGTTCCAATCATACAAAATATACTTACTCTTTCCCCTCAAGTTGTCATCTACTGTGAAGTTGATTATGTATGTTTTCCAGAAATCAAGACTTGGTTTAAGTTTCTTATGTTCTAGGAAATAGATTAACTCATTTTTAAAATCAGCCTGAATAATTTCCACAGAATTATATATAATATATATAATTATATATATCTATGAATTAGGAAAAACTGTGTTATAGAGTTCAAGTCCAACATTGTGCAATGATCAGCAAAAACAAAACAAACATTTCTGCAATTGAGCGTTCCCATTAGTACTATACATATATCTCTGTGCCTGGGTTAATTTGCTTTACTGTTTTGTACATCCAGCTTTGCCCTCTGAAAACCACATGCATTCTTCAAGACATAAGTCAAATGGCACTTTTTTTCTTCTACCACTGTTACTATCCCCACTTGGAACTAATGTCTGCTATCTCTCTGCTTCTATGCTGTTGAAACATACTGTAGTGCTGACAGGATATTCTTTTATATTTAGTATTAAATGAGTATTTTCAATCAAACCTCATGGCATGTGAATTCTAACTTTCTAAACTGTCTACTTTTTTCTAGTTCCACGCCACAACCATGGCTCTAAGGCCACCTTCTGTTCTCCTGTCGATAACTGAAGCAGCCTATTCACTTGTTATCATGACTTACTCTTATCCTATTCACATCCATTCTCCACACTGAGAAGATGAATTAGACTGTGTCACTCCACAGCTTAAAAGCTTGCAGTGGCTCTCTATTCCCCTAAAGATAAAGTCTAAACTCCTCAGTAGGCCATGCAAGGCCATTCAAGAGCTAATCTCTGCTTTCCTCTGTAGCCCCATCTCTGTCCCCTGCCCCACTCTGCATCACTTTCTGCTCTATTTTCCAGTAATAAAAAACTTTTTCCTCACCTCCAGATATTTCTACAGAATGTTACTTCTCTGGGCAAAATATAACACAGTGAAATCGAGCACAGGTTAAGAGTTGATTCTGAACTGAATCCCAAATCATCACCTTTATAGGAATTGAAGGGAGATGGTGTGTTTTGGCAACATCCCAGAAAACAGTTGTAGAAACAAAATCTTTAGTTTAGAGAATACAGAATTTGAAGGGGAAATGATAGCTGTCTGCAGATATTTGAAGAGCTGTCATATGAAAGAAAGACCGCATTTATTTTTTTTGATTTTCTGAAGGGCAGAACAAACCAATGTCGGGAAGCATAGGCAGGCAGATTTTTGCTCTACAAAAAGTTCTTAACAGCTGGAACTGTCTGAATGTGGAACAGGCTGCCCTGGGGGAGCCATCGACAGTTTTAGAGCAGGGAATGACATAATGTAAGCAGAGCTGCAGAGTCTAATGTTAGAGCAGTATCAGTAGATATTTCCATTGTTTGGAGGATGGGCACCCTGGGCACTCACCATGCTACTGGCTGTCAGAAACCGCTTTGTCTTTCTGTCCTGGGACCTGAGATTCCTGAACCTCTGGCAGAGGGTTTTTCTGGTTCTAGGGGAAATTGCTAGGCTTGAATTATAAAAATTTTCTAGAGTAGGAGAAAGGGAAAAGTATCTTAACTTTGATGGAAACAGAGGCATCCATTTATAAAATGTGTCACATGGAAGACCAACTTAGATGTATCTGAGGATTGAAATATTTCATTCTTTCATTCAGGAATTTGCCCGCTCTGCAAACTATGCAGGGTATGGTGTCCCATGTTTTGCAAGATATAAAGATATATTAGTTTGCAGATCTTGACTGCAAGTAGTCTATAGTCTAAGAGAGAAGACTGATGTGAATAATACCTATCGTGGGGATAAAGAGATGTTAATTGTAACAAAAATGTCAAGTCTAATTAGATTAGCTAAAGAGTTGCAAATTTTGCCAATGTGAGAAAAGTGTTTTATCATTTCCACTGTCTCCAATAATTACCATAAATTAAGTTAACATTTCTTTTGGAGATATGCCAATTATAGTGCGAATATTAGACTGCACAGAAGTAGACCTTATAAAAAGGAACTTAATCTATCCCAGATTTTTCAAAATAAATTGATCCTACTAATACCATTTTGCATTTCACCAAGTACTAACTTTTTTTTTTTTTTTTTTTTTTTTTTGTGGTATGCGGGACGCGCAGGCTCAGCGGCCACGGCCCACGGGCCCAGCCGCTCCGCGGCATGTGGGATCCTCCCAGACCGGGGCACGAACCCGGTTCCGCTGCATCGGCAGGCGGACGCGCAACCAATGCGCCACCAGGGAAGCCCTAAGTACTAACTTTTAATGATTCAAGTCAAAACACTCAGAAGTATGTTCACAAACTTTAGCCAGTATGATCTCCAAGTGACATGCTGGCACATTTGTATGCACTTATTGAATACTTCTGTACGCATCTCACTTCCCTTTTATCATATCTGTTCATTTGTTCACTTCAAGAAACCCACACCTATTTTTGCCTTTCCTATGTTCTTCATTATTTGTAGTTTTACACATTCTATATTATAGGTACAGTTAGCGGTGTAACTGTTTTGCCCATCTTTGCATTTGAAGAGTGCATTTTCACTTGTCCTTTCCCCTCCATGAAGTCTAAGATTAGATGTTATAACCCCACATTTTTTACTCTCCTTGTAACTTTCCACGATAGGACCAGTGAAGTAGGTACTTCCCAATGTGCATGGTTGATCATGAAAATTGGGGGAGTATTAATTGAAAATTAATGACATAAAATCAGTCACTATGTCTGTTAATTAATATGCTCTCCAGGGCTTCCCTGGTGGCACAGTGGTTGAGAATCTGCCTGCCGATGCAGGGGACACGGGTTCATACCCCGGTGCGGGAAGATCCCACATGCCATGGAGCGGCTGGGCCTTTGAGCCATGGCCGCTGGGCCTGCGCGTCTGGAGCCTGTGCTCCGCAACGGGAGAGGCCACAACAGTGAGAGGCCCGCGTACCGCAAAAAAAAAAAAAAAAAAAAAAAAAAAAAAATGCTCTCCAACAACAAATATTTCCAAGTGATATACTGATCATTCCTTAAATTAAGTAAATTATAATTTAAAAATTCAAAATATTTATATAGAGATAAGAGAGCTATTGTGACAATTCCACAGGATTTGGATAAATATAAATCTGTGTTTGAATATTAGCTCAACTGTTTATATGACCTAAAGCAATTTAACTAGGCCATCTGAGCCTATATTTTCAGCCACCTGTTAGATGAGGATAATGATACATTTTATGTGATCAGAAATATGGTATGAAAAAAAAAAAGAAATATGGTATGTAAATGGTTTAGCATAGTGCCTGGCATATAAAAATCCCTTAATGAATATAATCATCATTATAATAATATTGACTAAGCAAAAATAGAAAAGTCAAATAAAGGATTTATTTGATAAATAATAACTCATCAAAATCATAATTTTTAAATCATAAAACAAAAAATTACATGAATAATAATCTCTGTGCGTATACATGTTAACAGGTAATATACTTTAAAAAATCTAATAGCTGTAGCATATAGTGAAACAGTATTGCTATTGATATAATACTCTGATAGCTGTTTTAGGATTTTTAGTCTGCGATGGTATATTGGTATATTTTAAGGAGCATGGCTGGTATACTGAAATCTACGTAGTGCTTCAAGTTGTTCCGTGAATGTAAAGCACTGACCAAGCTACTATGGCAGAAATGAGGAAGCATCTGTTGTCCCTGACTTCAAGGGACTGAGTTCAATGGTAGAAATATAGCTTACTCACAGAAATTACAATGCAAATAAAATTACCATTATTAGTTAAGGAGCCTAGGTGCTATTAAAACTCAAAAGAAAGAGACATTACTTTTAAGGAAAGAATAAAGAGAGATTGTGTGAGTGTATGGATGCTTTTGAATGTATTGCTAGATATATTAAACTCCCCATTAACCTCTAAAGTCATAAGTGGAGTCAGAAAAATGTCTATGTATTTCTGGAAATGCATGTTATATGCAGTCACCAGTGTTCCAGAAATCAGGGTTCTTTTAAGAGAGATTCACAAGACACAGACTATTTCATATGTGTGCCTTACAGTTGGGAATGGCTTGAACACATTGTACCTCATCCTGCAATTCCATGGCAGCCATGAACTATATTTACTCAGCAGTGCTGAGTCCTGCCTTGACAGTACGTTGCCCATGGTGCTCTTAAAATCAGGCGAAGGAAGTAAAGGGAATTATGCCTGGTTCGATCACACATATTTGCAATCACACATATTTGCAAGTTGTCAGCCTATCATCCCTGAATGCCGTTCCCATTCTTACTTCACTGAAGAAATTACTTTATATATTGTTTAACTGAAGATAATAATTACACTGTCTTTATGGTATACTCTTTTAATCCCTAAATAAGAATATATGGGGCTTCCCTGGTGGCGCAGTGGTTGGGAGTCCGCCTGCCGATGCAGGGGGCGCGGGTTCGTGCCCCAGTCCGGGAAGATCCGCTCCGCGGACCAGCTGGGCCCGTGAGCCATGGCCACTGAGCCTGTGTGTGCGGAGCCTGTGTTCTGCAATGGGAGAGGCCACAACAGTGAGAGGCCCGCGTACCACACACACAAAATATATATATATATATGAAGGCTGCTATGCCATGCATTTGGGGGAAACTGTTATCTGAAAGTGACTTAAATGCATTTCCTTGGAATTGTCTAATTTTTTGATCTTAGTATAATTACTCTTTCTATGTTTGTAGAGAAATATTATTATTTTAACCTATGTATAGAATTATCATAAATTTCAGTCTATTTTAATATGTTGGAGAACCAGTTTAACTTGAAAATGAATTTAATATGAAACTAACCCCTTACCTTAGGAGTTACTTTAGAACTTAACCTCAAAGCACTAATGTCATAAACTATATTTATGTACTCCTTTCATCAATTTAATCTTTGAGTTCCCTTGTTATTTCTTTCAAAAACAGTACAAAGGGATTGGATTAGTGAAGAGAATTTACACACAATGGCTCCTGCCCAAGTCTATAAAAATATGCTACCTGAGTTTATAGCCTTCTTGCATTTTTTGGCAGCTTCACAGTTGCAGACTTAAAGAAACTGAAAGGAGGTTAAATAAAGTAGGGCTGAGAAGAACTAGAACAAAACTTGAAATAAAGGCCTTGAGACTTCTCTTAGAAACAGAATCACAAAATTTAACTCTGAAAACCATAGTATATTGCAGTCTTGGAATTGAAATTGTCCAGAATCTGGAAGTTAATCCAAATCTAGCATTGGAGTAATCCCCTGCTTTGGGATTTTTAAAAAAATAATATGCAGTACTCTTCTTTAGAATTGTCCATGACCATTATGATCAGGCCAATTTATTTGTTTCGATTTTGGGGAAATTGCTTAATAGTTGAGAGGAGTGATTTCTTTTATCCTGAAACCATACTCCCAACCCCAAAACACACACTGTGGCTGTGAAGTAGCCATGGGTACCAAGGCAGAGAGCCAGACTGACCAAATGTTACTTGGGGTAGGTATGAGTATATGTGTGTATGTGTGTGCATGTGTGTGTGTATGTCTGTTTGGAGATGCAAGTAAGCTACTTTAAGGCCTTTATATGCCCAGGTCTATCTGGAATCTCTTTAGGAGCTACTGAATATTCTTAGCACTGCCCTGAGACCACTATACCAACTGACATATTGAAAAATACTGTATGCTAGACCTGCTGGGGTATTCCCTTTTGAAATGAGAGTCCCATCTAAACCTTTTCATTCACATAACAGTATGTCCTCAAAAGACCTATTAGGCCTAAAGATAACTGTATTCAGAGGTTCAGTGCCATACCCTGAACTGTGTTTGTGACCTATACCAATCCCAGTCTCACCTGTTTGACCACTGCTGCCTCTGACTGCAAAAGGTCTGTAATCCAGTCAGTAAGGTAAAAATAAATAAAGTAACCTTTACTGACAATGCATATCTGAATAAAAAATTATGGCTATAGTTTCCACTGGAAGAGACAAAGCAGCCAGTGGGCTCTTGTCTTTTGAATCTGTTCACATTTCTTTGTTGTTCGGTTTTTTTTCCTATTGAAAAAAGCAGCTCTTCTTCATCCATCAGTCCATTTTCCTTTTTAAAGAGTAGAAAAGAAAATTCCAGAACACTTCTTTGTTCTTTTGTGTGCCATTTTGGAAGAAAACCTATCAAGGACAAGTGATTCTTTGAAAACCAGGGAAATAAAGCAAGGGACATTTTCCCTTTTTCTCTGTCTTTGAACTGGGCATGAAATTTCTGCATATCATGAGTGATTTGAAAACATTCTTTTTTATAATGTCAGTCTATCAATTTAAAATACATTCTTCATTCTATAGTGACAAGATTAGAACATTTATACTCAGACAGCTTTTAAAAGAAAATTAGGAGGCAATGAAGCTCCCTTGAGGTTTTTGACATTAGACTTTTACTGAATTAAATGAATTATTCTTAAATTTCTTACTGCTTTCAGCTTTGATATAATAACTAAAGTGCTGAGCATTGATTTTGTATAGGTTGGCAATTGTTTTCTTAATAACTTTCGTTTTACATAACAAGTGGTCTTGCTGTAGATACGCCAGTCATATTCTTCCTAAGATCATCCAAACTCTACTCTCCTTCTCTACCCTAAACAAAAAATATATGTATATTCATTTTAAAGCACTTTTTTTATTGTCCCTTAGACATTATTTGAATGTTGGTATCACTATTCAGTAAGTAAATTCCAATAATGCTGTGGAACTAGACAAAGAATGTGAGCATAGAATCCCTAAGGATTTGTAAGCATTTCTTGAATTAAGATAAAGATTTAACTGAGACCCAGGAAATTTATTTTCAAATCTTAAAATAGATTCACGAGAAAGATATGCAGAGAAGACACAAGATGGTGTGTTTTGTTTGTTTTATTTTTTTCTAACTAGGGCCTTGGCCTCAAAATTATTAGCTCTGCTGAACTGGACTATGCTTTAAGATATAAAATAGGGGCTTCCCTGGTGGCACAGCGGTTGAGAGTCTGCCTGCCGATGCAGGGGACACGGGTTCATGCCCCTGTCCGGGAGGATCCCACATGCCGCGGAGCGGCTGGGCCCGTGAGCCATGGCTGCTGAGCCTGTGCGTCCAGATCCTGTGCTTCGCAATGGGAGAGGCCACAACAGTAAGAGGCCGGCGTACCGCAAAAAAAAAAAAGATATAAAATAACAGCAGATCTAGTGGCCTTTTAGGTTTCTTTCTTCTAGGCCTATATCTAATTTTGAACCTTAAAGTCACATTCTTTCAGAACCTTAATAAACACCAGGAAATCTGAAAGAAAATGAAAACATATCCCTAAGGAGTAGTCTAAACTGGTTAAACTATCCTCCAAAAGGTTAGCTGCATAAGCCCTATACTGTTTTTGCTTCACCTTCACAAATCCCAACACATGGAAGACAAATATAGTGAAAAGGCAAGACCAAGAGAGAGGCTGTACATGCCAGAGTTTGTGATCTCTTTTATCAGTGTACCCATTGGCTTCACTCTTAAGAACCCTGGAACAAACATGTCCATTTTCTAGAACATTACCAGGGCCTCTTTACCTTGGAAGTGGAGTATAGAGAGGGAGGGTCTTTGTTGTTGCCCTAGAGGCCGTTAATAATATTTCTTCTTGCATATTTGTGAAAGGCAGGGTGCTATGGTAAAAGGAACATGGCTCAGGCATCTCATGGACTTGAGTTCAGTTCATAGGTTTGGCAATTACTGGGCTGAATGTCCTTAAGTTAACTCTAATTTTCTCAATCTTAAACATGCATAATCAAAACTTTCTTTTAGGATTACTGTGAGAATTAAATATATTAAATATCACCTAGGAATGCAAGGTTGGTTCAGCACTCAAAAAACAATCATTATAATTTACCACACTAACAGACTTGAGAGGAAAACTACATGATATATCAATAAATGCAGAAAAAGACATTCAACATCTATCATGATAAAAATGTCAGCAACCTAAGGTTAGAAAGAAACTTCCTCCATGTGATATATGCATTTACAACAAATTTACATCTAACGTCATACTTAATCATGAGAGCTTGCTTTCCCCCAAGATCAGGAACTAGGCAAGATTTTCCACTTTCACCACTGCTATTTAATATTCAGTTGGAAGTTCTAGAAAATAAAATGAGGATAGAAAAAGAAATAAAATGTATTCAGTTGGAAAGTAATAAAGTACCCTTTCTGGCAGACATGATAGTCTATGTGGAAAATTCCAAGGAATCTACAAAATGTTTATCATTCCTAGAACTAATAAATAATGTTTAAAGTTCACAGAATACAATAGCAATAAACAAAAATTAATTGCATTTCTGTACATTAGCAATGCACGACTGAAAAATGAACAGTGAAAAACTGTAGTTTAAAAAGATATTATCGGGCTTCCCTGGTGGCGCAGTGGTTGAGAGACCGCCTGCCGATGTAGGGGACACGAGTTCGTGCCCCGGTCCGGGAAGATCCCACATGCCGCGGAGCGTCTAGGCCCGTGAGCCATGGCCGCTGAGCCTGCGCGTCCGGAGCCTGTGCTCCGCAACGGGAGAGGCCACAACAGTGAGAGTCCCGCGTACCGCAAAAAAAAAAACAACAAATGATATTATCTTTTGTAAAAGCTCCAACAAAATGAAATAGTTAGCTATAAATCTAATAAACTGTGTACAGGATTTGTATGAAGAAAACTACAGAATATAGTTCAATCAATCAAAGAAAGACCTAAATAAATAACCATATGAGATTCATGGACTAGAAGACTTGGCATAATTAAGATGTTAATTCTTCCCCAAGTGATATATATTAGATTTAATTCAATCTCAATCATAATGTCAACACAATTATTTGTATATATAGGTAAGCTGATTCTAAAATGTATAAGGTCAGGTTAAAGAACTCAAATAGCCAAAGCAATTAAAAAAAGAAGAGCAAATTTAGAGAACTAGCACTACCTGTTTTTTTTTTTCTTTTTTTTTGCGGTACACGGGCCTCTCACGGTTGTGGCCTCTCCCCCACCTATAATTGTCTCCAGGTTCATATATCTATTTCCTCTCCTTGCTCTGCAGGCCCAAGGGTGGTAAAGTTTTCTGAGCATTGTTAGTTGTAGGGAGCCTTACCATTATCCTTTTTCTCTTAATCCTGCCCACACCCTTTAAATAATCCCTTTATTAAGCTTTCTTCAGTTACTCTGAGTTAGCCATCTCTGCCCTACTAGAACTCTAGTAAGTACTAGAGTACTCTAGTACTAAGTACTAGAGTACTCTAGTACTAAGTACTAGAGTACTCTAGTACTAAGTAGACAAACTTTTTCTTGTTCAAAGTGAGAGGAAAACTAAAAAGTGAGTGAAGAGCAAACTTGTAAAAGAAGTCTCTGAGTAAACAGAGAAGTTGCTTGTTATATTACAAAGAGCAGAGGCCTTGAAATCAGATGGACCTGGTTTGTTTCAGGCTCCAGCACTTCCTGTGTGCGAGACTTGAGAAGTTACTTACATCCTTTGTGTCTCAGGATTTTCACATGTAAAGTGGGGATGACACATCCTAACAGGACTATTATGAGAATTACTGGTAACACACAGGATGCCCCTAGCACTTTGTAGGCACAGAATAAATGGAGCTTTTATCACGTAGAAGTAATTTATGCCAAGAAGGACACACTCAAGCCACATGTTCTTTTGAAGGAGAGAAAACTATAATGATTTTGACAAGGCAGAAAAATAAGAAAAGTCTGTGCCCATTTATGCTTTTCCCCCCCAAAGCTTATTATTTAGATAAATGTGCTTTGATTGTATCCACTAATATAGAAAAGTGTGTTTGGATTTTATGAAATTAAATGGCATCCTAAGACACCACCTCCCCTCAGCCCAACAGTTCTAAAATACTTCTGATAAAGGTATAAAATCTTACTAAACCACATAATTCATCTTGAGAATAAAACAAGGGACAAATATATTTATTTTTAAATTTATTTTTTAAATTTCCCTCTTGTGGGCATAATATAAAATTCATTAGGTTATAATATCGTGTTCTTTTGCTACATATATCCCAAAATTCTTCTAACAATGTACTTGGCAGAAATTTCAAAGTTTGATCTATAAAAAAATACATATTTTTTTTTCACATGAGTCCTTAGGATGTTAGTCTTCTTGAAATTTTACTAAAAGAGTGGATCTTTTGAAAAATGTGTATTTTTCACTGAGAATAACCAATTTTTCTTTTCTCTTCAATTTTCTCTTTGAAGTTTTCAAAGAACCTATTTTTCCAATTAAAACTCCATATCAGCTCAAAGCCCATTGAGTTAAGTAATGTCTTAATAACAGCTTTACCTCCTTTGATGTCAGGTGTCTTATGTGAATGTATTTCTAGAAGATACCTTGTTTGCAATTACATCTCATTTGCAATTGGACCTTTGTGTATACCCAAGTGAAACTGTCATTTCATGAGATCCTTTCAAATATGTGAGAATTTATGAAGTGCTCTTAGAACAGTTGGAAGTAGTACTAATTGTTGCTTTAGAAAAATCTGTTCTAAATATAGGATATGACACATTTCTATACTTCTACACGTTTATCCTTAAACTTAAGAGTTGCATATGCTTACCCAAACTGATGTGTTACTGTCGTCTCTTTTCTAGTTATTAGCTTTAAATAGGTAGCTATCAAATATTATTCAAGGGTACCAGGTAAAGTCATACAAGAAAAGAAATGGAACTTTAGAATATAGAAGAAAAAAGGCCTGAATGTGCTGTGGGGGTAGTTAGTGTTAATCATGCCAAGCAAAGAAGAGATATTGCTGGTTATGCCAAGCAGAATATGATGGCATTCGATGTGGAACTTTGAAAAGAACTGTACTCTTTCGAACATTAGGATCTCATACTTTCAGCTTAGATTATATTGGTTTCTAGCAAAGCTGATCTGTATGATAGCTTTGGAAACACTTGGTAGTTCAGGAAATGAGAAAGCATTGCTTTAAAGATAAATGGGAAGGAAAATGCAGAGCTGTAGGAAGGATATGTGCATCATCAACATTGTTTTCTCAATTTTCTTTATATGTAGCATTTAACAAATATTTTCTGCAGTTATGTGTTTATGGAGAGTTTTATACAGACTTTCTTACTTTATATGCATAATCCTTTGAAAAAAATGTATTAAATCCAAGAATGATAAATAAATAAAAATATAGGAGAAGGAATATTTCAAAAAGAATCAGCTCAGGTTACCTTCACAGTCAAGACTTCCCTGGTACTACCACTTGGACTCCTCTTTGGTGGTTCTATGATGCCTTATCCATATTTTGTATATTAGTTTTTAATATAAAGAACTGCATATATATATATATATATATATATATACTTCTCCTGATAGTGACCACCATTTTCACCCAACACTGAGTTAAGTTCTGGTCCAGAGAAAGAACTCAATAATTGTTTGGAATTGTTAAATAAATGATAGAACTGAATGAATAAAAATTAAGTTTAAAAATAATAATTAATATTTATTTCATATAACTCAGTTACACATGTTGTTAACTAAATGATGGAAACTGAAAAATAACAATTAGGATTACAAATAATAGCTGATAACTTATTTTGTGCAACTCAGTTACACATGTTGTTAACTCATAGCAGATTTTATATTATTCATATCTATTATTTTATAGATCAGCAAAAGAACAACAGTTTCATAGATGGTGGGTAGACATTCCCAGTTAATGTGTACCAAATAGCACATATTCATTTTTCATCAACATATATTTCACAGTTGTCTAAGATTGTGGGTATAGAATTACAGGTTCTGAGGTTTGCTTTCGCTCTGTGGTTTCTACATTCAGAGCTCTCTGCTTAAAATTTGTGTGATATTTCTACCAAGTGAAACCATGGTAACGACCCATCCAGGATTGGGGTTCATGAAGAGCCATGGAACATTTTGAAAAGATCATAGGTTTTGGAATCCAATGGCCATAGCATTCACATTCAGTTCTGCCAGTTGCTTGATTTATGACCTAGAGTAAGTAAATTTCATTGCCTCTCCCAATTTCATTTCCCATTTGAAGTGAGTATATTTAAAATATTTTATGATTTTTGGCAAATGCAATTATTCAAAAAAAAGGACATAAGGCAGATAAATTTGTGGAAAATAATGGGCAAATAAGCATATGCAGAATTCCCCAAAGAACAGTAGGTAATTTTTATCCCCTACCTGGACTGCAGCTATAGCTCCTTTACACCTCTTTCTCTCACTTACTATACTGCAAACAGTTTTATTGTTGTTGTTGTTTCCAGTTTGTAAATACATTGCAATCTTCATACCTCAGGGCTTTCACACATGTTATTATCTTTGCCTAAAATCACCCCCCACAAACATACATATATATAAACATCAACACAAACATACATAAACACCTTTCTGTATGTTAGGTTCCTTTTTATTTTTTGACCTAACATGTCACTTCTTCAGACAAAATGTCCCCGACCACTTCATAAAGTCCCCTTTATTATTCTCCATAATATAACCGTGCCTGTATTTTCGTAGCATTTCAGACAATTTATGTGTATATACATATTTATTTGTTTGGTCAATGTCTGACACTCTACTAGAATGCAAGTCCCATGAGGGCAGGAATTATATGTCCACCTTGTTCACCATTGTATACCCAGTGTCAGCAGGATGCCTGCAGAGAGCAAAAGCCCAAATAACATCTCCTCAATGACTAGGCAAATACAGGGATGAATCAAATGGTGGAAAATACTGACAGCATTGATATGCATAAAGCTAGTCTCACTCTATATTGGTTTATAAAATAATAATATCTACCAATGTGATTGTCATCTTTAACTCAAAGAACAGTATTTTAACATATGTGCTGGGGTCAGTGGATTAAGGTGACTAGTATTAGTATAGAGTCCCCATCAAGGCCATTTCTCAGGGGCCCAAGGCATTTCTCTCTGAGTCTCATATCTTTACTAGCAACTATCACCATCTTCCATCTGTGTACCGCCACCTCCAAAATTATATTTATTCTTTTACTTACATGTTCTTCTAGAGTAAAAGGCAATTCTCAACCAGAGCCCAATAATAAAAAACTGATCTTTTAATATTCTACATCTGTGTTTCCTAAATAAAAGAAGATATAAGACCACATGACAAAATATTCACAGGCATAAAAAACTACTAGGACAGACTTTTCCTGTGCTATTCCTTGAATGTAGTATAGAAAACACTAGTCGGTCCTTAAATAAGGGGGATTGTATGATGTATGAGTAGGATTTCAGTATGAGTTCTGTGGGCCTTGGGGAATTCCTCTTCAAAAGGGTATTTTCCTTTCTTATCATTACAGAGTCCCAGAAAGCTAAGAGACTGGATCAATTCATAATTCTTTCTTCAATCCCTTTCTAGTTCACATTTTATTGCACACTGAGAATTAATGTGAAAATAAATAAATACATGTTTTTTTGTAAAACAGGAAGATAAAATCCCTACTGCTAGGTTTGTCTGCATTTCATCTATTCAACCATGTCTTATTTCTATAGAACCTCTTTCAAAAATTGTCTTGTTATTTTTTTTTTCAAGATTCTCATTTGTCTCAAAGGGCAATGAACATTGATACCTCTGCTTGTCTTTATTTGAATTCATGCATTTGAAAATTTCCTTAGAAATCTGGACTTAATTCATGAGCTGATTATAAAGTAGCTAAAAAGTATTGACCGAAACAATATGAGTAGAGTTTAGTTAAATTTGTCTTATAATAAATATGATAATTACTGAATATATACCTTTCCTGTCTGTACCCCTTGCCCGCACCTATTAAGACCCAGATTCTACTCTGTCTCAAAAATGGAATTAAGATGAGTAATCGCAAGGCAAAATGTTCATTACTTGCGTGCTGTATGTTCTGGTGGGTTTGCTTTGTCTTTTTCACCTTTCAATAACTACGTTTGAAATTTACTTTAATATAGAGAATATGGGCAGGTGAATAGGGAGGGTGGTAAAAGCAGATGTGTTTCTAGGTATAGTCCGTCTGAGTTTTAGCCTCTACCAGAATGAATTTTGGTGTCTGTTCTTTACATTTCAGTGTCTGTGATTTTCGAGGTAAATGGATGGTGTGCAGGAGTTTCAAACTTAATTTATGGATGCAACATGATGTGATGGTTTTAGCACTAGAAACTGTTTGGAATATAAATCCCAAACAGTTTTGTTGTTGGTGTGATATAAGGAATGTTACATATCCTCTCTAAGTCTCAGTTTCCGCATAGCTTATAGGTATAATGTCTGCCTGGTAAGATTGTTAGAAAACTCAATGAAATAAGCACAGCATATATTACGTTTAATATGTAGTCACTAAAATACTATATACATATATATGTATATATGTATATAAGAATGTATATACAGTTGACCCTTGAACAACAAAAGTTTGAACTGTGAGGGTCCCCTTACACATGGATTGTTTTCAATAAAAAATTCTACAGTACTACACAATCTGAGGTTGGTTGAATCTGCAGATGCAGAACTACTGATAGGAACAGTGGAGTCAGAGGGCTGGTTTTAAATTGTATGTGGATTTTTAACTGCATGAAGGGTTGATACCCCAAACTCCTGCATATGTATATACACACACACATACTATAAAATAATAAAAAAAAAGCCTAGCAACACACTAGAAAAACTATAAAATAGCTTAGTCACTTAAGAATTATAATTGGCTAGAAATATATGAAAACATGTTCAATCTGTAACATGAAGATTAAAACAATTTTTTTGTTTTTTGTTTGTTGACTTTTTATTTTATTCAGAATTAAAACAAATGATACTATCTAGAGTTCCCCAAGGAATTTCATAAGGAAATGGATTCCATCTTGTACTATTTGGGGAAGTGTGAAAAGATAAAGCTTTTAGGGAAGGCAGTTTGGCATTATTTATCCAAATGATAAATATTCATACCCTTCAATCCATCAGTTGTACATCTAAGTGCTTCCTCTTAGAGAAATACTCAATATGTGCAAAAAAGGCATACACCAGAATACCCATAGCAGTATTCCGGGGCTGAGGAATGCCCTGGGATTAACGTAAGGAGGATGAGGATGGATGGGGACAGGGGCATACAGGGACATGGGGTCATTCATTGCTGGGAGAATACAGTTACTGGGACTTCTAATTATGGAGACAGAGTCCTGTTGAGGGGCATTCTTTCTTCTGGCAGATCAGTCTTCTCTGCATGAGGAGAGGGACTGTTACATGGAGCACAGGAATGCTGTCCCCCTGCTGGTCAGTTTTTGTACTAAACCATGTATGCTGTTCCTTTCCAGCCTCTTGATCACTATTAGTACATTATGTGGTGTGATTAAAGGAGGATAGGTTATAGAAAGACGTGCTCTGGTTAATAATAGTAATTTGAATGTCTATGCATTAGGTTTTATTTATTTTACTGCTTAAAAACCTAAATGGTTAAATTTATCCAAAGACAATCCAAATTATTGTTTTCATAACTCTCCAAATGAATTTAAACCTCAGTTTCTTTTCTACAGAACCTTTAAAAAACAGTGAAAGCTCAAACTGCAAGAGGAGCTGTTTATTTCTCATAACTATTTGACAAAAATCTCAAAACACTTCCTCTGGCAATATAGAAACAAACGAATTCAACTAGTCCTAATCCCTAGGTGATGCTTTTCAAGAGTACTTTTCTGAAACAGCCATCACAAGAATTAAAATTATTTGTTGATTTCTGCTGATTATTTCTTATTGCTAAAACTTGCCATTTTGAATTTGCAGGTATGAATATAAGCAAGAGTGAAATAGCAAAAGAAACTTCATTAAAACCATCTCGGAGATCCCTGCCTTGCCTGGCCCAGAGCTATGCTTACTCAAAGAACTTGAGCCGATCTACCTCACTCTTCCAATCAACTGAGAGTGAATCTCAGGCTCCCACTTCTGTAACCTCAATCTCTGCTGACAAAGCAGAGCAAGGTGAGCTCTACTTTCTTGTTTAACTTTTAAAGAGTAGTGTTTTCCACTAGTGTTTATAGAGTCTTCAGGAAGGAGATTGGCATAGAAAGGAGAACAGTAGCCCATGCCAGTCAGACAAAAGGCCATTCGTTGGCGAGATGTGTGTTCATTTCTTTCTATCCTTGAAGGTAGCCAACCCCATGCAAATATGGAACTAACGCTTTCTGTTGGCAAGAGAAGACAGATCAGCCATCTAAATCACTGGCTCATTAGCATTCCTGGTGAGAATTTATTACCAGTAATTAAATATGCCAGCAATAATAAACTCCGTTCTCTAAAAAGAAAGACCCAAAACTATAAATAATACTGACAGTAAATCAGTGAAGATTTGGTTGCATGAAGATGTGGTTAGATAAGTGTTGGCAAATAAAACTACACACATCTGACTGAGACTCATTATACCTTCAGACAATCCCTTTTCACAAGAGTCAGGAGTCAGAATACAACCAGGCCCCTGTCATTCAGTGCATGGGTGTGTTTTTATTTTCCCTTCCATCTCTAAGAGCTTTTATGTTATGAAAATTAATTCCCTTATGATCCCTTAGGGTTGCTTTTTCCTCTGGATGACTTGAAAATGCCAATATTCTCCTTTCAATAGTATTGGGAAATACTACCTATTTTAAATAGTCAGCTTACATCCATGTCCAATAAGGAAAGTGGCTAATTGTTCAAGAGAATCAAAGTGTTAAAATGTAATATAGATGTATCTCTCATTTCCACTCATTAACTTAAAAACATTTCTTCATGTTTGGCTGTTATTTGGACAGCAGTCACCACGGTAGTTGTTCTGTCATTATTTTTTTATTCCCCAAAACTAGAAAGTCTTCTTTATTCTTGTTTCCAGTTAACACTGAGGAAGGCAGAAAAGACTCTGTGCTCAGATGTTCTTTTGCTGACCTCAGCGACTTTTGCTTGGGTGAGTTGCTTTCTTTTATTTCCTTCCTCCTTTCCCCCTCTCCAAAGGTAAACTGACTTCTACTTCAAACGTAGAACAGTATTTTTCTAAGAAAAAAAAATTCATGTTTAGTCTTTAACATTTGATAGGTGAGAATAATATTCTAAGGTTAAAATATTATTAAGGTATTTCATGTACAGTTTGAAAGTCAAATACAGAAGATTTTTAATGAATAACAATCCTATAACTGAAAAAAATTCTGTTGTTAGTCTTTTGGAAATTTCCTTCAATTCTCTATGAATAAGTACATTTATACTACTGTGTCTAGATTTATCAAATTTCAGCATTATCTGTTCATCTCTTGTGCTAGATGAAGGTTTATTTGTTCATTCATATAACCTTTCCTTTTTTTTTTTATAGTTACATTGCCATTTTAAATTTTAAACCTCTCTACTGATTAAATTTGTAACTATAGTATATTTGCATCTTTATATCATTTTTTTCTTTTTTAACTTATTTTTTAATTTTTTTAATTATTTTTTTAACATCTTTATTGGAGTATAATTGCTTTCCAATGGTGTGTTAGTTTCGCTGTATAACAAAGTGAATCAGCTATACATATACATATATCTCCATATCTCCTCCCTTTTGTGTCTCCCTCCCACACTCCCTATCCGACCCCTTTATGTGGACACAAAGCACCCAGATGATCTCCCTGTGCTGCGCGGCTGCTTCCCACTAGCTAACTATTTTACATTTAGTAGTGTATATATGTCAATGCCACTCTCTCACTTCATCCCAGCTTCCCCTTCCCCCACTGTGTCCTCAAGTCCATTCTCTACATCTGCATCTTTAGTCCTGTCCTGCTCCTAGGTTCTTCAAACCATCTTTTTTTTTTTTAAATTCCATATACATATGTTAGCATATGGTATTTATTTTTCTCTTTCTGGCTTACTTCACTGTATGACAGACTCTAGGTCCATCCACCTCACTACAAATAACTCAATTTTGTTTCTTTTTATGGCT
>NC_041229.1:79154591-79155312 GCF_002837175.3 Physeter macrocephalus
CCTCCCTCTGTTGTGGCCTCTCCCGTTGCGGAGCACAGGCTCCGGACGCGCAGGCCCAGCGGCCATGGCTCACGGGCCCAACCGCTCCGTGGCATGTGGGATCTTCCCAGACCGGGGCGCGAACCCGGTTCCCCTGCATCGGCAGGCGGACGCGCAACCACTGCGCCACCAGGGAAACCCTAGTTTGTAGATTTTTTGATGACGGCCATTCTGACTGGTTTGAGGTGATATCTCATTGTGGTTTGATTTGCATTTCTTTAATGATTAGTGATGTTGAGCATCCTTTCATGTGTTTGTTGGCAATCTGTATATCTTCTCTGGGAAAATGTCTATTTAGGTCTTTGGTCCACATTTTGATTGGGTTGTTTGCTTTATTGATACTGAGCTGCATGAGCTGCTTGTATATTTTAGAGATTAATCCTTTGTCAGTTGCCTCACTTGCAAATATTTTCTCCCATTCTGAGGGTTGTCTTTTCATCTTGTTTGTGGTTTACTTTGCTGTGCAAAAGCTTTTAAGTGTCATTAGGTCCCATTGTTTATTTCTGTTTTTATTTCCATTTCTCTAGGAGGTGGGTCAAAAAGGATCTCTCTGTGATTTATGTCATAGAGCATTCTGCCTATGTTTTTCTCTAAGAGTTTTATAGCGTCTGGCCTTACATTTAGGTCTTTAATCCATTTTGAGTTTATTTTTGTGTATGGTGTTAGGGAGTGTTCTAGTTTC
>NC_041229.1:79157063-79160059 GCF_002837175.3 Physeter macrocephalus
CCGTTGATTCATTTGCAAATATTTTCTCCCATTCTGATGGCTGTCTTTTCATCTTGTTTGAGGTTTCCTTTGTGGTGCAAAAGCTTTTAAGTTTCATTAGGTCCCATTTGTTTATTTTTGTTTTTATTTCCATTTCTCTAGGAGGTGGGTCAAAAAGGATCTCTCTGTGATTTATGTCATAGAGCATTCTGCCTATGTTTTTCTCTAAGAGTTTTATAGCGTCTGGCCTTACATTTAGGTCTTTAATCCATTTTGAGTTTATTTTTGTGTATGGTGTTAGGGAGTGTTCTAGTTTCATTCTTTTACATGTAGCTGTCCAGTTTTCCCAGCACCACTTATTGAAGAGGCTGTCTTTCCTCCATTGTATATTGTTGCCTCCTTAATCAAAGATAAGGTAACCATATGTGCATGGGTTTATCTCTGGGCTTTCTATCCTATTCCATTGATCTATATTTCTGTTTTTGTTCCAGTACCATACTGTCTTGATTGCTGTAGCTTCGTAGTATAGTCTGAAGTCTATACTTCATACTATAGACTAAAGACGGAGCCTTGTTCCTCCAGCTCCGTCTTTCTTTCTAAAGATTGCTATGGCTATTCGGGGGCTTTTGTGAAATTTTTTGCTCTAGTTCTGTGAAAAATGCCATTGGTAGTTTGATAGGGATTGCATTGAATCTGTAGATTGCTTTGGGTAGTATAGTCATTTTCACAATGTTGATACTTCCAATCCAAGAACATGGTATATCTCTCCATCTGTTTGTATCATCTTTAATTTCTTTCATCAGTGTCTGTAGTGTTCTGCATACAGGTTTTTTGTCTCCTTAAGTAGGTGTTTTCCTAGGTATTTTATTCTTTTTGTTGCAGTGGTAAATGGGAGTGTTTCCTTAATTTCTCTTTCAGATATTTCATCATTAGCGTATAGGAATGCAAGAGATTTCTGTGCATTAATTTTGTATCCTGCTACTTTACCAGATTCATTGATTAGCTGTAGTAGTTTTCTGGTAGCATCTTTAGGATTCTCTATGTGTAGTGTCATGTCATAGGCAAACAGTGACAGCTTTACTCCTTCTTTTCTGATTTGGATTCCTTTTATTTCTTTTTCTTCTCTGATTGATGTGGCTAAAGCTTCCAACATTATGTTGAATAATAGTGGTGAGAGTGGGCAACCATGTCTTGTTCCTCATCTTAGTGGAAATGGTTTAAATTTTTCAACATTGAGAACTATGTTGGCTGTGGGTTTGTCATATATAGCCTTTATTATGTTGAGGTAAGTTCCATCTATGTCCACTTTCTGGAGGGTTTTTATCATAAATGAGTGTTGAGTTTTGTTTAAAGCTTTTTCTGCATCTATTGAGATGATCATATGGTTTTTATCCTTCAATTTGTTTATATGATTTATCATATAGATTAATTTACATATATTGAAGAATCCTTGCATTCCTGGAATAAACACCACTTGATCCTGGTGTATGATCCTTTTAATGTGCTCTTGGATTCTCTTTGCTAGTATTTTGTTTAGGATGTTTGCATCACTGTTCATCAGTGATATTGGCCTGTAGTTCTCTTTTTTTGTGACATCTTTGTCTGGTTTTGGTATCAGGGTGAAGGTGGCCTCATAAAATGTGATTGTGAGTGTTCCCCCTTCTGCTATATTTTGGAAGAGTTTGATGAGGATAGGTGTTAGCTGTTCTCTAAATGTCTGATAGAATTCGCCTGTGAAGACATCTGGTCCTGGGCTTTTGTTTGTTGGAAGATTTTTAATCACAGTCCCAATTTCAGTGCTTGTGATTGGTCTGTTTATATTTTCTATTTCTTGCTGGTTCAGTCTTGGAAGGTTGTGCTTTTCTAAGAATTTGTCCATTTCTTCCAGGTTGTCCATTTTATTGGCATGTCGTTGCTTGTAGTAATCTCCCATGATCCTTCGTATTTCTAAAGTGTCAGTTGTTACTGTTCCTTTTTCATTTCTAATTCTGTTGATTTGAGTCATCTTCCTTTTTTTCTTGATGAGTCTCACTAATGGTTTATCAACTTTGTTTATCTTCTCAAAGAAGTAGCTTTTAGTTTTGTTGATCTTTACTATGGTTTCCTTCATTTCTTTTTCATTTATTTCTGATCTGATCTTTATGATTTCTTTCCTTCTGCTAACTTTGGGGTTTTTTTGTTCTTCTTTCTCTAATTGCTTTAGGTGTAAGGTTAAGTTGTTTATTTGGGATTTTTCTTGTTTCTTGAGGTAGGATTGTATTACTATAAAAACTTCCATCTTAGAACTGCTTTTGCTGCATCCCATAGTTGTTAGGTCATTGTGTTTTCATTGTCATTTGTTTCTAGGTATTTTTTGATTTCCTCTTTGATTTCTTCAGTGATCTCTTGGATATTTAGTAGTTTATTGTTTAGCCTCAATGTGTTTGTAATTTTTACAGATTTTTTTCCTGTAATCGATATCTAGTCTCATACCCTTGTTGTCGGAAAAGATACGATTGATACGATTTCAATTTTCTTAAATTTACCAGAGCTTGATTTGTGACCCAAGATATGATCTATCCTGGAGAATGTTCCATGAGACTGAGAAAAAAGAGTATTCTGTTGTTTTTGGATGGAATGTCCTATAAATATCAATTAAGTCCATCTTGTTTAATGTATTGTTTAAAGCTTGTGTTTCCTTACTTATTTTCATTTTGGATGATCTGTCCATTGGTGAAAGTGGGGTGTTAAAGTCCCCTACTATGATTGTGTTACTGTCGATTTCCCCTTTTATGGCTGTTAGCATTTGCCTTATGTATTGAGGTGCTCCTATGTTGGGTGCATAAATATTTACAATTGTTATATCTTCTTCTTGGATTGATCCCTTGATCATTATGCAGTGTCCTTCTGTGTCTCTTGTAATAATGTTTATTTTAAAGTCTATATTGTCTGGTATGAGAATTGCTACTCCATCTTTCTTTTGATTTCCATTTGCATGGAATATCTTTTTCCATCCCCTCACTTTCAGTCTGTATGTG
>NC_041229.1:79160366-79174985 GCF_002837175.3 Physeter macrocephalus
CTTTTCCTTTTCTTGTGTTTCCTGCCTAGAGAAGTTCCTTTAGCATTTGTTGTAAAGCTGATTTGGTGGTGCTGAATTCTCTTAGCTTTTGCTTGTCTGTAAAGCTTTTAATTTCTCTGTCGAATCTGAACTACATCCTTGCTGGGTAGAGTAATCTTGATTGTAGGTTTTTCCCTTTCATCACTTTAAATATGTCCTGCCACTCCCTTCTGGCTTGCAGAGTTTCTGCTGAACGATCAGCTGTTAACCTTATGGGGTTTCCCTTGTATGTTATTTGTTGCTTTTCCCTTGCTGCTTTTAATATTTTTTCTTTGTATTTAATTCTTGATAGTTTGATTAATATGTCTTGGCATGTTTCCCCTTGGATTTATCCTGTATGGGACTCTCTGACCCCTATAATTCGAATGTTGGTGCATTTAATGTTGTCCCAGAAGTCTCTGAGACTGTCCTCAATTCTTTTCATTCCTTTTTCTTTATTCTGCTCTGCAGTAGTTTTTCCACTATTTTGTCTTCCAGGTCACTTATCCGTTCTTCTGCCTCAGTTATTCTGCTATCGCTTCATTCTAGAGAATTTTAAATTTCTTTTATTGTGTTATTCATCATTGTTTGTTTGCTCTTTAGTTCTTCTAGGTCCTTGTTAAACATTTCTTGTATTTTCTCTATTCTATTTCCAAGATTTGGATCATCCGTTCTATTATTACTCTGAATTCTTTTTCTGGTAGACTGCCTATTTCCTCTTCATTGGTTTGGTCTGGTGGGTTTTTACCTTGCTCCTTCATCTGTTCTGTATTTCTCTGTCTTCTCATCTTGCTTAACTTACTGTGTTTGGAGTCTCCTTTTTGCTGGCTGCAGGTTCGTAGTTCCCGTTGTTTTTTGTGTCTGCCCCCATTGGGTAAGGTTGGTTTAGTGGGTTGTGTAGGCTTCCTGGTGGAGGGTACTGGTGCTTGTCTTCTCGTGGATGAGGCTGGATCTTTTTTTTCTGGTGAGCAGGACCACATTCAGTTGTGTGTTTTGGGGTGTCTGGGAACTTATTATGATTTTAGGCAGCCTCTCTGCTAATGGGTGGAGTTGTATTCCTGTCTTGCTAGATGTTTGGCATAGGGTGGCCAACACTGTAGTTCTCTGGTCGTTGAGTGGAGCTGCGTCTTAGTGTTTAGATGGAGATCTCTTGGAGAGCTTTCACCTTTTGATATTCCATGGAGCCGGGAGGTCTCTGGTGGACCAATATCCTGAACTCAGCTCTCCCAGCTCAGAGGCTCAGGCCTGACACCTGGGCAGAGCACCAGAACCCTGTCAGCCACACGGCTCAGAAGAAAAGGGAGGAAAAATAGCAAGCAAGCAAGAAAAAATAATAAAATAAAATAAAGTTATTAAAATAAAAAATTAAAAATGTTATTAAAAATAAAAAATAAAGGAGTAATAAAAAAAAGAAAGAAAGAAGAGAGCAACCAAATCAAAAAACAAATCCACCATTATAACAAGCACTAAAAACTATACTAAAACAAAAACAAAAAACAGACAGACAGAACCCTAAGACAAATGGTAAAAGCAAAGCTATACAGACAAAATCACACAAAGAAGCATACACACTCACAGGATGGGAAAAAGGGAAAAAAATATATATTTTTTTTTAAAAAAAATGTTATTAAAAATAAAAAATAAAGGAGTAATAAAAAAAAGAAAGAAAGAAGAGAGCAACCAAATCAAAAAACAAATCCACCATTATAACAAGCACTAAAAACTATACTAAAACAAAAACAAAAAACAGACAGACAGAACCCTAAGACAAATGGTAAAAGCAAAGCTATACAGACAAAATCACACAAAGAAGCATACACACTCACAGGATGGGAAAAAGGGAAAAAAATATATATTTTTTTTTAAAAAAAAAGGAAGAGAGCAACCAAATCAATAAACAAATTTACCAATGATAATAAGCTCTAAATACTAAACTAAGATAAACATAAAACCAGAAACAAATTAGATGCAGAAAGCAAACCCCAAGTCTACAGTTGCTCCCAAAGTCCACCGCCTCAATTTTGGGATGATTCGTTGTCTATTCAGTTATTCCACAGATGCAGGGTACATCAAGTTGATTGTGGAGATTTAATCCTCTGCTCCTGAGGCTGCTGGGAGAAATTTCCCTTTCTCTTCTTTGTTCGCACAGCTCCTGGGGTTCAGCTTTGGATTTGGCCCAGTCTCTGCATTTAGGTCACCTGAGGGCATCTGTTCCCTGCCCAGACAGGATGGGGTTAAAGTAGCAGTTGATTAGGGGGCTCTGGTTCACTCAGGTGGTGGGGGGAGGGAGCTGTATGGAATGTGGGGTGAGCCTGTGGTGGCAGAGGCCAGCTTGACATTGCAACAGCCTGAGGTGGCCCCGTGTGTTCTCCCAGGCAAGTTGTCCCTGGATCACAGTAACCTGGCAGTGGCGGGCTGCACAGGCTCCCAGGAGGGGTGGTGTGGATAGTGACCTGTGCTTGCACACAGGCTTCTTGATGGCTGCAGCAGCAGCCTTAGCATTTCATGCAGGTTTCTGGTGTCCACGCTGATAGCCGCAGCTCATGCTCATTTAGGTGGTGCTCTTAATCCTCTCCTCGCACACCCCAAAACAATGGTCTTTTGCCTCTTAGGCAGTTCCAAACTTTTTCCCAGACTGTGTCCCGGTTAGCTGTGGTGCACTAGCCCCCTTCAGGCTGTGTTCACACAGCCAACCCCAGTTCTCTCCCTAGTGTCTAACCTCTGAAGCCTGAGCCTCAGCTCCCAGCCCCCACCCATCCCCATGGGTGAGTAGACAAGCCTCTCGGGCTGGTGAGTGCTGGTCAGCACCGATCATCTGTGCGGGAATCTCTCCACTTTGCCCTTTGCACCCCTGTTGCTGTGCTCTCCTCCATGGCTCCGAAGCTTCCCCGCCACCGCACCCCCATCTCTGCCAGTGAAGGCGATTCCTAGTGTGTGGAAACTTTTCCTCCTTCACAGCTCCCTCCCCGAGGGGCAGGTCCCATCCCTATTCTTTTGTCTCTGTTTTTTCTTTTTTCTTTTGCCCTACCCAAGTACGTGGGGAGTTTCTTGCCTTTTGGGAAGTCTGAGGTCTTCTGCCAGCATTCTGTAGGTGTTCTGTTGGAGTTATTCCACATGTAGATGTATTTTTGATGTATTTGTGGGGAGGAAGGTGATACCCATGTCTTACTCCTCTGCCATCTTGAAGGTCCCCCCTCTATATCATGTTTTATCACATTTAAACAATACCTCTTCACTCCTCATTTGACAAATATGTTACAGCTATGAAAATAATGCTTTCTGACAATGCAGTATCACTTCTTTTTCTACAATTCCAAGTTATGACCTCTATGCCACTCTTGAATACTCTTAGCGTCAAGGTCAAATAAACTCTTCTTTCCAACCCTCCATCAAATACTCAAAGTCATGTCACATTATATTTGCTTTGTTGCTTATACCCAAACTTTTGTTAGTTTTATTTTCCTAGATTATTTGATTTTTTTTTCTTCTTAGGGGAAGAAAAATATCCCTTTTTCTAAATATTTCCATTATATTCCAGTTTCTTGTTTCTATATCCTTTATCTCATTCTTCTTTAAGAAATTCTTGGTGTCCACTGACCTTTCATTGGATTACTGGATTAATTCTATTTTCTAATTTCCCCACATATTCTTCTTTCTTAGTTTCATGCTTATTTTTTTGGAGTATATCCTTAAACAACTACCTCTGAAGATTGATGTGAGATGCAAACTTTTTAAGTTACTCTGTATCTGAGATGACTTTAATTGGCTCTTACATTTGATTGATATTTCCTTGCTTTTAAAATTCTGCATTAAAATTAATTTCCTATGCAATTTGTTGATTAATTCAATGTCATCTAACATCCATTGTTACTGTTAGAAACCTGATTGCTATCTGATTCTTCTTTCTTTGTAGTTGATTTTTTCTTCTCTCTGTACATTTTTTATTATATTTACTTTTTGTGTTATAAAATTATGCATTATTTTTATATGTGCCCACATGTATATGTGTGTGTGTGTGTGTGTGTGTGTGTGTGTGTGTGTTTTAACCCACTCTAGAGATTGTCTGTCCATTCTATTTGTCTCACGCTTCCTTTCCACTTCTTTGGTACCTTTTCCACAATTTATGCACTTTTGTTTTCCTCCTTTTTCTCTTTCTGGAAATTCAGTTAAAAGTTCAACATTTTCTTTCATCTCATTTCAATTTCTGCCTCAGTTCAGGAAGATTCCTGGAATTTTTCCTCCAAATGTCTTTTCATTTGTGTGTTTGTGAGGGGGGGTGCAATAGTACATGTATATTTAATTTCCTAGACTGTTTTCTGTTTTCAGAATGTAATTTTTTCAGAGCATCCTATTGTATTTCATGAATACAACATCTCTGATCTCTCTAATAACACTCACGATTGTCTCAAGTTTTCCTTTGCTCTTTAAATTTTAGTCTGTTTTCCCAGGGATAATTTTTTCTGCCCGTTTTAATTATTCTCTTTTAGACTGTAGAATTTTCTCAAATATCTGGTGATCTTTGGTCATCTGTTTACGTTTTAGAGTAGAAAAACAGAAAGACTGACTCAAAGCTGGGTACAAGGACAAGTCTTAGAAACAGAAAGCATCCACTCTAGAGTGAGTGGTTAAGGAACTATTGCTTAGATGAGCCACCCAATGTTAGATTGAGGACTGCACATTACTGCTCTTGCGCTTTGAATTTCTTTAGAGAAACGGTTTGTGTTTGCATCTTCTATTGTCAGACCTTCAGTTCTCATCATGTTTTCACTCTCGATTCTCATTCCCATCCTCTGTTTATCTGCCATCTTTGAGTCCAGATGTCTCTAGGATTTGGCTAAGGAAAATCATTCTCTCTGTCCGCCTCTGAACACATTCTAAGCTAAGCTACTCCATCAGTTAACACTCTTCCATCAGAATTTTGCCTTCTAGAAAACTGTTGTAGGTTTTTACTTTTTGAAAGTTTTCTTATTATCATGTTAATGAAGTCTCCAGAGGAAGGGACAACAAACATACCTGAAAGTTCATTCAGCCACCTTGAACTCTGCTTCTTTACTCTATCAAGTTAATGATAAATGGCTCTTTGATGAGATATTTTATTGTATGGACCAAATGTGGAAATCTGCGGAACATTTATTGTAGAGACTCAGTACACAGTTTTACATCTAAAGATCTATCCTAAGAAAAATAATATCAGAAATGAAAAACATTTTTTTCTCACAGCTTTTCTTTACAGTAATTATCAAATTTAAAAATGGAAGCAAATTGTACCACCTCACACCAGTCAGAATGGCCATCATTTAAAAGCATACAAATACCAAATGCTGGAGAGGGTGTGGAGGAAAGGGAACCCTCCTATTCTGTTGGTGGGAATGTAAAATGGTACAGCCACTATGGAGAACAGTATGGAGGTTCCTCAGAAAACTAAAAATAGAATTACCATTTTTTCCAGCAATCCCACTCCTGGACATATACCTGGACAAAACTATAATTCATAGAGAATGGACTTGAGGACACGGGGTGGGAGGGGGAAGCTGGGGCAAAGTGAGAGTAGCATCGACATATATACACTACCGAATGTAAAATAGTTAGCTGGTGGGAAGCAGCAGCATAGCACAGGGAGATCAGCTCAGTGCTTTGTGATGACCTAGAGGGGTGGGATAGAGAGGATGGGAGGGAGGCTCAAGAGGGAGGGGATATGGGGACATGTGTATGCATATGGCTGATTTACTTTGGTGTACAACAGAAACTAACACAGTATTGTGAAGCAATTATACTCCAATAAAGATCTATTAAAAAAAAAAGGTACATACACCCCTATGTTCATAGCAGCACTATTCACAACAGCCAAGACCTGGAAACAACCTAAATGTCTATCGATAGATGATTGGATAAAGACGATATGGTATCTATCTATCTATCTATCTATCTATCTATCTATCTATCTATCTGGAATACTACAGTGGAATACTACTCAACCATAAGAATGAAATTTTGCCATTTACAGCAACATTGATGTAGCTAGAGATTATCATATTAAGTGAAGTAAGTCAGAAAGAGAAAGAAAAATACCATATGATATCACTTATATGTGGAATCTAAAATAAGGCACAAATGAACTTATCTACAAAACAGAAACAGACTCACAGACCTAGAGAACAGGATTGTGGTTACCAAGGGGCAGGTGGTGTGTGGAAGGGATGGGCTGGAAGTTTGGGGTTAGGAGATGTAAACTATTACATATAGAATGGATAAACAACAAGGTGCTACTCTATAGCACAGGGAACTATATTCAATATCTCAGGATAAATCATAATGGAAAAGAATATAAAAAGAATGTATATATGTGCATAACTGAGTCACTTTGCTGTACATCAGAAATTTACTCAACATTGTAAATCAACTATACTTCAATTTAAAAAAATTTAAAAATATAAAAGTAAAAAAATTAAATTAAAAGTTTATTTTAAAAATTAAACAACAAAACAAAAAACAAACATAAAAATGGAAGCAAATTGAGTATTTTAGTAATAGGGGAGTAGTTAAATACATTGTAAAATACCTACATGCTAGAATATCACAGAGACCCATTAATAAATTGTGTTATTGAACCTTTAGTGACATGTTGCTAAGAGCAGAAAAATAGCTTAATATAAATGTAGACTGCCTCTCATTTTAGTTAAAAATATATTTCAGGGACTTCCCTGGTGGCGCAGTGGTTAAGAATCCACCTGCCAATGCAGGGGACACGGGTTCAACCCTGGTCCGGGAAGATCCCACATGCCGCGGAGCAACTAAGCCTGTGTGCCACAGCTACTGAGCCTGCACTCTAGAGCCCGTGAGCCACAACTACTGAGCCTGAGTGCCACAACTACTGAGCCTGCACGCCTAGAGCTGGTGCTCCACAACAAGGGAAGCCACCACAATGAGAAGCCTGCGCACTGCAATGAAGAGTAGCCCCTTGCTTGCCGCAGCTAGAGAAAGCCCACGCACAGCAACGAAGACCCAACACAGCCAAAAATAAATAAATAAATGTATTTTTTTTAATGTATTGCAAAAGAGCTAGAAATACATATGCCAAAATGCTAGCTGATAGTATCTCCACATGAGATTATTTGTGGTTGTTATATTTCTTCTTGCTGTCAGTATTTTCTTTTTTTCTCTAAACAAGATTTATATAAATATTATATAATAAGAATATGCAAAGAAAAATATTCACATCAGAATTTTTTTATAAGTTGGGAAAAATGCTCATATTTCAGTCAAAATTGCACACAATTCTATGGATAGTTTTCAAAACTGAAATTTGAAGTTGGTTGATAGTCACTGATAGATAGTATTTGGTATAACAGTGGTACTGAAATATTCTATCCTAACTCTCCATTAGTAGACAATACACTTTATTTTTTCTATAACAGAGACAGTTTTACTCAATCTACTCTTTTGCCTTTTGCAATTACAGTGCAAGATTTGCTTCATTTGAACAAGACTTATATTCAAATCTGTACTTGCTGGACTTGCCTATGAGCAATGCCTTGAAACTGGGGCCTTTCCTTTTCATAAATTGAATAGAAATAAAATGAAGCCGAAATTCATCAAAAAGTGATACTAGTCTGCCCCAACACTTATTTTATAACCTCTAGTGAATTTATTTGTAATCCACAGAAGTTAAACCCTGAGTTTTCAGTAGGGAACACATTGGTGGCCTGGCTGCATTGCCTAAGTCACCCCAGAACTTTAAAAACTCCCTGGGACCCAACTCCAGAAAATCAGTTTTAATTGGTCTAAGGATTGAAATCAGGGTCCATACTTTCAACTATTCCCCAGCTAAATATTAAATGTCGCCAGAATTAAGAATTTCTAGCCTAAAATATATATATATATATTGGTTTTTCTCTGAGGACATTGCTGGGGTACTTTTTCATAATTTTTTAAAGGATAAGTTGTGTTATTTATAAAAGCACTCTGAATGACTGCAAATTAGTCATGTTTCTTATAATGCTCCTTTTTGTGTGTGCGGCTCAGAAACAGTGCTGGCTTATTAAGTTTCCTAATTAATGGAAGACAGCCACCAGCAGGGTCATTTCACATACAACATCAAGAAGAACATTTCATCAGAACAAATACGCTCAATCAGAGTACAAAGATCTTTCCCATAGAAAGTAATTAATTCTGAAAGAGGCTGCTATTGTTAGTTGTTTTCTGATAAGAAAATGAAAACAGAACAAAAATCTTGTCCAAAATATCCATACAGGTGGTAGAGTTTGCACAACACCTTTCATTAATAATTCTCCCAAATTAGTAGCCTAACGATGACCCCAGTCATGCAAACCTTTCTATTCAATTAAGGCATCTTATTTTTGACAGCTTGCCATTCCAAATACCAACATTTTCTCTAATGCATACTGTAATTAGATGCCCTAACTTCTCATTTCTTTCCTCATCATTCTAGTGTCTCAACCATTTGACACACTTGACTTGTGTTTATATCTCTCCAGGCATTGTACCTCATACCCAGTATTTTAGCATCTCCCAGCCTCAGTCTATCATTTATTCAATTTAGAGAAACATCAGAGCTTCTGGAGGGCTTAAGACAGTGCACAGGAGTTTTTTGCCCTTATCATGAAGGTGAGAATGAAGCTCTAGCTTACTGTAGTATCACCAGAAATTCCAGGAACCCATCTGGATGTAACATCTGGCTGTGAAATGCTCTTTTAGAGTCACCTGCATATCTGTAGTGTGTATGCCTTTACCATCTTTGAGAAGAGGTCAAGCAAAGCGATGTTAAATATGCCAAAAATGTAATTCCATAAAGCATGAGTAAGTATTTTAGTAATACATGCTCTCTTTTAAATTCAATGAGGTTACATTCTCTAATTTTGCTTTTAGAGTGCAGACTACCAGTTTCTAGCATTGGGTTGGTTAAGGCGTGGGAGTTTCCAAGTACCAGTAGGCTCTGATACAATTTTTGGAACCTGACTGATGTATCTAATTCATGGCTTTTCTTTTTTATGGTGAACTACTTTGAACTGCCCCTTAAAAATATTAATGGTGTGGCAGAGTTACCTGTATGTGATCAGTGTTCCTTTGAGGATTGATATTTCTCCCTGTTCAAAATGAGAGCTATAGAGGAAGGAATATTCATGATTCTATTGATTCAGAGCTGCAAATTTCCAGTAAGATTGCCTAACAGAATTCCTAGTAGATGAAATGCTATTTTCCCTTCCAGACATTGGTCAAATCTTTATTCTTATATCTACTAGCTGTGTCACTGTGGCATATTATTAACCTCTCTGGGGCTCAGTGATCTCATTTGTAAATCAGGATTAACGATCCTGCTTTGAAAGATTGTTGAATTAAATGAAGAGGCCTAACTCCATCACAGATGCTACTGTGTCAATGAATATTTGTTGATTGCTTTATTCAGTCACTCATTAAACT
This sequence comes from Physeter macrocephalus, assembly GCF_002837175.3. Taxonomy (NCBI): domain Eukaryota; kingdom Metazoa; phylum Chordata; class Mammalia; order Artiodactyla; family Physeteridae; genus Physeter; species Physeter macrocephalus. Next base: position 79,169,823 of record NC_041229.1, read on the forward strand.
TATCTGTCACACCAAATTTTGCTGGGCTCAGAGATACCTTCACTAACCATCTCTTTCTTTTATCACCGAAATGTGACTCTTACATCAGAGTGGAATAACAATAATTTACTGGACTCATGTTGCACAACTCTCTGCTTATGTTATCTCACTTAATTTTCTTAACAATCCTTTGGGTTGGGTATTGTTATCATCCTCTTTTTACAGATGAGGGACCTGATTCACCAAGAGGCAAATTAACATGCCAAGTGCCATATAGCTAGCCAGTGGAGAACTGAGGTTTCAACCCAGGAAGTCTTAATCCCTTACCACAGTAGCAATAGAGGCATTTACGGTGAAAAGTGGTTAGTGATATCCAGGGAACACCAGCTCTGCAAGGTGTTAATAAGTATCGTACTGGCATCAGCAAAAGATGGAGGGGTAACACTGCATGGTAAAATATATTTGGGAGATGATTGATTAAAGAAAGCTTATCAGGTTGGGAGGTTAGAATTTTGTTGCTTGGTTTGCTTCTTTCATTCTTTTAATTGCCATCTCTGACATTTTAATTCTACTTTTCATAGAGCAGCCAGGGCACCATTCCTCCCCATTCCCCCGCAGCCACACACACACAGACGCACACACAATCATTCTGGAAAGTACTGATCCATGTAAGAGTGAACTTGAAATCCTGGTGTGTCACTAATCTTGTTCATCAATCCTGGAAGCCCTGTTACCATCACCCACCCTTTTTCCTTATTAGTATACTGAAAAATGGCAAAGAGAGAGACATCCACATTAACAAATAACTGATGCCTAATTCTACCCATGCCCATGCTGCAATAAAATCAGGTAACTTTGAAGTGAAATAATCAGGGCTCATTAAAACCAACATAATTTGGGTCCAACCCACCAAAATATACATCTATCTAATCTTGTGAAGTCAACATTTTGCCAGTGTTACGAAACGACTCCCTCTGGAAATGGTTTATGTTAGATAATCAAGGCATTCACTTTCTACAAGCTTAATAGTTCAGCTTGGTGGCATGTTCATTGGACTTATTTCTTAAAACAGTTATGTTCAAATGATTATGTGATGATTTTGCTTTCTTTCTGTAATTTCAATCTCCACTAATTTTCATGACTTTTTCCAGTAGTTTCATGTTAAAATGGTATAAACAAAAAACTTTTCTACTAGTGTTACCAATCTACTTATGGATTATAGAAAAAAGGGAATTACAGTGAAAGACATATTATTTTTCAGTTTTGAAAGCCTCACGGTCACTGTAAATCGTTTCAATTGTGTATTGAGCACATTACATAAGTCATCTTGGCACTCTTTTCAAATTATATTCAGAATCTGACACTGCTCACCAGTTGCTGCTGCAAGTGCTTTAGCCACTGCTATACCCTGATCCAGTCTGCAACTATTTCTTCATAGACTAGTGTAATAACCTCCTAATTGGTTTCTCTGCTCCAACTCTATATTCCTTATAGTCTATTTTCTACACAACAATTACAGGAAGCTTTAATAAAAGGAAATTAAGTCTCATCATTTCTCTACCCATATCCCTCCAGCTTTCCCATTACATTTATTTATTTATTTTAACATCTTTATTGGAGTATAATTGCTTTACAATGTTATGTTAGTTTCTGCTGTATAGCGAAGTGAATCACCTATACATATACATATATCCCCATATCTCCTCCCTCTTGTGCCTCCCTCCCACCCTCCCTATCCCACCCCTCTAAGTGGTCACAAAGCACCCAGCTTATCTCCCTCTACTATGCAGCTGCTTCTCACTAGCTATCTGTTTTACATGTGGTTGTGTATATATGTCAGTGCTAATCTCTGATTTCGTCCCAGCTTAACCTTCCACCTCCCCGTGTCCTCAAGTCCATTCTCTACATCTGCATCTTTATTCCTGTCCTGTCCCTAAGTTTATCAGAACCATTATTTATTGTTTTAGATTCCATATATATGTATTACCATACAGTATTTGTTTTTCTCTTTCTGACTTACTTCACTCTGTATGACAGACTCCAGGTCCATCCACCTCACTACAAACAACTCAATTTCGTTTCTTTTTATGGCTGATTAATATTCCATTGTATATATGTGCCACATCTTCTTTATCCATTCATCTGTCGATGGACACTTAGGTTGCTTCCATGTCCTGGCTATTGTAAATACTGCTGCAATAAACATTCAGGTACATTTCACTTTTTGAATTATGGTTTTCTCAGGGTATATGACCAGTAGTGGGATTCCTGGGTCATATGGTAGTTCTATTTTTGGTTTTTTGGGTAACCTCCATACTGTTTTCCATAGTGGCTGTATCCATTTACATTCCCATCAACAGTGCAGGAGGGTTCCCTTTTCTCCACACCCTCTCCAGCATTTATTGTTTGTAGATTTTTTGATGACGGCCATTCTGACTGGTGTAAGGTGATACCTCATTGTGGTTTTGATCTGCATTTCTCTAATAATTAGTGATGTAGAGCATCCTTTCAAGTGTTCTTTGGCAATCTAGATATCTTCTTTGGAGTCTATTTAGGTCTTCTGCCCATTTTTAGATTGGGTTGTTTGTTTTTTTGATATTGAGCTACATGAGCTGCTTGTATATTTTGGAGGTTAATACATTGTCATTTGCTTCGTTTGCAACTATTTTCTCCCATTCTACAGTTGGTTTTTATCTTGTTTATGGTTTCCTTTGCTGTTCAAAAGCTTTTGTTTCATTAGGTCCCATTAGTTTATTTATGTTTTTATTTCCATTACTCTAGGAGGTGGGTCAAAAAGGATCTTCTTGTGATTTGTGTCATAGAGTGTTCTGCTTATGTTTTCCTCTAAGAGTTTTATAGTGTCTGGCCTTACATTTAGGTCTTTATCCATTTTGAGTTTAGTTTTGTGTATGGTGTTAGGAAGTATTCTAATTTCATTCTTTTACATGTAGCTGTCCTGTTTTCCCAGTACCACTTATTGAAGAGGCTGTCTCTCCATTGTATATTCTTACCTCCTTAGTCAAAGAAAAGGTGACCGTATGTGTGTGGGTTTATCTCTGGGCTTTCTATCCTGTTCCATTGATCTATATTTCCTTTGTCTATTTAGGTCTTCTGCCCATTTTTAGATTGGGTTGTTTGTTTTTTTGATATTGAGCTACATGAGCTGCTTGTATATTTTGGAGGTTAATACATTGTCATTTGCTTCGTTTGCAACTATTTTCTCCCATTCTACAGTTGGTTTTTATCTTGTTTATGGTTTCCTTTGCTGTTCAAAAGCTTTTGTTTCATTAGGTCCCATTAGTTTATTTATGTTTTTATTTCCATTACTCTAGGAGGTGGGTCAAAAAGGATCTTCTTGTGATTTGTGTCATAGAGTGTTCTGCTTATGTTTTCCTCTAAGAGTTTTATAGTGTCTGGCCTTACATTTAGGTCTTTATCCATTTTGAGTTTAGTTTTGTGTATGGTGTTAGGAAGTATTCTAATTTCATTCTTTTACATGTAGCTGTCCTGTTTTCCCAGTACCACTTATTGAAGAGGCTGTCTCTCCATTGTATATTCTTACCTCCTTAGTCAAAGAAAAGGTGACCGTATGTGTGTGGGTTTATCTCTGGGCTTTCTATCCTGTTCCATTGATCTATATTTCCTTTTTTGTGCCACTACCATAATGTCTTGATTACTGTAGCTTTGTAGTATAGTCTGAAGTCAGGGAGCCTAATTCCTCCAGCTCCGTCTTTCTTTCTAAAGATTTCCTTCACTATTCTGGGTCTTTCATGTATCCATACAAATTGTGAAATTTTTTGTTCTGGTTCTGTGAAAAAAGCCATTGGTAGTTTGATAGGGATTGCATTGAATCTGTAGATTGTTTTGGGTAGTATAGTCATTGTAACAGCAGTAATTTTATATGCAAACAGTGACCGTTTTACTTCTTCTTTTCAGATTTGGATTCCTTTTATTTCTTTTTCTCTCTGATTTCCATAGATACAACGTGCAGAACTTTGTTGAATAATAGTGGTGAGAGTGGGAAACCATGTCTTGTTCCTGATCTTAGTAGAAATGGCTTCAGTTTTTCACCATTGAGAATGATGTTGGCTGTGGGTTTGTCATATATGGCCTTTATTAAGTTCCCTCTATGCCTACTTTCTGGAGGGTGTTTATCATAAATGGGTGCTGAAATTTGTTGAAAGTTTTTCTACTGAGATGATCATATGGTTTTTCTCCTTTAATTTGTTAATATGGTTTATCACATTGATTGATTTGTGTATATTAAAGAATCCTTGCATTCCTGGGATAAACCCCACTTGAATATGTTGAATGATGCTTTTAATGTGCTGTTGGATTCTGTTTGCTAGTATTTTGTTGAGGATTTTTGCATATATGTATATCAGTGATATTGGCCTGTAGTTTTCTTTTTTTGTGACATCTTTGGTTTTGGTATCAGGGCAATGGTGGCTTTGTAGAATGAGTTTGGGAGTGTTCCTCCCTTTGCTATATTTTGGAAGAGTTTGAGAAGGATAGGTGTTAGCTCTTCTCTAAATGTTTGAAAGAATTAATCTGTGAAGCCATCTGGTCCTTGGCTTTTGTTTGTTGGAAGATTTTTAGTCAGTTTCAATTTCAGTGCTTGTGATTGGTCTGTTCATATTTTCTATTTCTTCCTGATTCAGTCTTGGAAGGTTATACTTTTCTAGGAATTTGTCCATTTCTTCCAGGTGGTCCATTTTTCTAGGCATATAGTTGCTTGTAGTAGTCTCTCATGCCCTTTGTGTTTCTGCAGTGTTTGTTGTCACTTCTTTTTCATTTCTAATTCTGTTGATTTGAATCTTCTCCCTTTTTTTCTTAATGAGTCTGGCTAATGGTTTATCAATTTTGTTTATCTTCCCAAAGAACCAGCCTTTAGTTTTATTGATCTTTGCTATGGTTTCCTTCATTTCTTTTTCATTTATTTCTGATCTGATGTTTAGATTTTCTTTCCTTCTGATAACTTTGGGGTTTTTTATTCTTCTTTCTCTAATGGCTTTAGGTGTAAGATTAGGTAGTTTATTTGAGATTTTTCTTGTTTCTTGAGGTAGGATTGTATTGCCATAAATGTCACTCTTAGAACTGCTTTTCCTACATTCTATAGGTTTTGGGTCATCGTGTTTTCATTGTCATTAGTTTCTAGGTATTTTTTGATTTTCTCATTGTTTT
>NC_041229.1:79179924-79314967 GCF_002837175.3 Physeter macrocephalus
TTTCTTCTCTGATTGCTGTGGCTAAAACTTCCAAAACTATGTTGAATAATAGTGGTAACAGTGGGAAACCATGTCTTGTTCCTGATCTTAGTAGAAATGGCTTCAGTTTTTCACCATTGAGAATGATGTTGGCTGTGGGTTTGTCATATATGGCCTTTATTAAGTTCCCTCTATGCCTACTTTCTGGAGGGTGTTTATCATAAATGGGTGCTGAAATTTGTTGAAAGTTTTTCTACTGAGATGATCATATGGTTTTTCTCCTTTAATTTGTTAATATGGTTTATCACATTGATTGATTTGTGTATATTAAAGAATCCTTGCATTCCTGGGATAAACCCCACTTGAATATGTTGAATGATGCTTTTAATGTGCTGTTGGATTCTGTTTGCTAGTATTTTGTTGAGGATTTTTGCATATATGTATATCAGTGATATTGGCCTGTAGTTTTCTTTTTTTGTGACATCTTTGGTTTTGGTATCAGGGCAATGGTGGCTTTGTAGAATGAGTTTGGGAGTGTTCCTCCCTTTGCTATATTTTGGAAGAGTTTGAGAAGGATAGGTGTTAGCTCTTCTCTAAATGTTTGAAAGAATTAATCTGTGAAGCCATCTGGTCCTTGGCTTTTGTTTGTTGGAAGATTTTTAGTCAGTTTCAATTTCAGTGCTTGTGATTGGTCTGTTCATATTTTCTATTTCTTCCTGATTCAGTCTTGGAAGGTTATACTTTTCTAGGAATTTGTCCATTTCTTCCAGGTGGTCCATTTTTCTAGGCATATAGTTGCTTGTAGTAGTCTCTCATGCCCTTTGTGTTTCTGCAGTGTTTGTTGTCACTTCTTTTTCATTTCTAATTCTGTTGATTTGAATCTTCTCCCTTTTTTTCTTAATGAGTCTGGCTAATGGTTTATCAATTTTGTTTATCTTCCCAAAGAACCAGCCTTTAGTTTTATTGATCTTTGCTATGGTTTCCTTCATTTCTTTTTCATTTATTTCTGATCTGATGTTTAGATTTTCTTTCCTTCTGATAACTTTGGGGTTTTTTATTCTTCTTTCTCTAATGGCTTTAGGTGTAAGATTAGGTAGTTTATTTGAGATTTTTCTTGTTTCTTGAGGTAGGATTGTATTGCCATAAATGTCACTCTTAGAACTGCTTTTCCTACATTCTATAGGTTTTGGGTCATCGTGTTTTCATTGTCATTAGTTTCTAGGTATTTTTTGATTTTCTCATTGATTTCTTCAGTGACCTCTTGGTAGTTTAGTAGCGTATTGTTTAGCCTCCATGTGTTTGTATTTTTTACTGTTTTTTTTTTCCTCTAATGATATCTAGTCTCATAGCATTGTGGTCAGAAAAGATACTTGATACAATTTCAATTTTCCTAAATTTACCAAGGCTTGATTTGTGACCCAAGATATGATCTATCCTGGAGAATGTTCCTTGAGCACTTGAGAAGAATGTGTATTCTGTTGATTTTGGATGGGATGTCCTATAAATATCAATTAAGTCTATCTGGCCTGTTGTCTCTTTTAAAGCTTGTGTTTCCTTATTTATTTTCATTTTGTATGATCTGTCCATTGATGAAAGTGATAAAGTCCCCTACTATTATTGTGTTACTGTCGATTTTCCCTTTTATGGCTGTTAGCATTTGCCATATGTATTGAGGTGCTCCTATGTTGGGTGCATAAATATTTACAATTGTTATATCTTCTTCTTGGATTGATCCCTTGATCATTATGTAGTGTCCTTCTTTGTCTCTTGTAATAGTGTTTATTTTAAAGTCTATTTTGTCTGATATGAGTATTGCTTCTACAGCTTTCTTTTGATTTCCATTTGCTTGGAATACCTTTTTCCATCCCCTCACTTTCAGTCTGTAGGTGTCCCTAGGTCTGAAGTGGGTCTCTTGTACACAGCATATATATGGGTCTTGTTTTTGTATCCATTCAGCCAGTCTGTGTCTTTTGGTTGGAGCATTTAATCCATTTACATTTAAAGTAATTATCGATATGTATGCTCCTATTGCCATTTTCTTAATTGTTTTGGATTTTTTATTGTAGGTCTTTTCCTTTTCTTGTGTTTCCTGCCTAGAGAAGCTTCTTTAGCATTTGTTGTAAAACTGGTTTGGTGGTGCTGAATTCTCTTAACTTTTGCTTGTCTGTAAGGGTTTTAATTTCTCTGTCGATTCTGAATGAGATCCTTGCTGGGTAGAGTAATCTTGGTTGTAGGTTTTTCCCTTTCATCACTTTAAATATGTCCTGCCACTCCCTTCTGGCTTGCAGAATTTATGCTGAAAGATCAGCTGTTAACCTTATGGGGATTACTTTTTATGTTAGTTTTTGTTTTTCCCTTGCTGCTTTTTTTTTTTTTTTTTTTTTGTGGTAGTAGAGTAATCTTGGTTGTAGGTTTTTCCCTTTCATCACTTTAAATATGTCCTGCCACTCCCTTCGGGCTTGCAGAGTTTCTGCTGAAAGATCAGCTGTTAACCTTCTGGGGTTTCCCTTGTATATTATTTGTTGCTTTTCTCTGGCTTTTAATACTTTTTCTTTGAATTTAATTTCTGATAGTTTGATTAATATGTGTCTTGGTGTGCTTATCCTTGGATTTATCCTGGATGGAACTCTCTGAGCTTCCTGGACTTGAATGACTATTTCCTTTCCCATGTTAGGGAAGTTTTCAACTATAATCTCTTCAAATATTCTCTCAGTCCCTTTCTTTTTCTCTTCTTCTTCTGGGACCCCTATAATTCAAATGTTGGTTCTTTAATGCTGTTGTCCCAGAAGTCTCTGAGACTGTTCTCAATGCTTTTCATTATTTTTCCTTTTTTCTGCTCTGTGGTAGTTATTTCTGCTATTTTATCTTCCAGGTCACTTATCCATTCTTCTGCAGAATAACTGATTCTGCTACTGATTCCTTCTAGAGAATTTTTCATTTCATTTATTGTGTTGTTCATCATTGTTTGTTTGCTCTTTAGTTCTTCTAGGTCCTTGCTAAACATTTCTTGTATTTTCTCCGTTCTATTTCCATGATTTTGGCTCATCTTTGCTATCATTACTCTGAATTCTTTTTCAGGTAGACTGCCTATTTCCTCTTCATTTGTTTCATTTGGTGAGTTTTTACCTTGCTCCTTCCTCTGCTGCATATTTCTTTTTCTTCTCATTTTGCTTAACTACTGTGTTTGGTGTCTTCGTTTCGCAGGCTGCATGTTCATAGTTCCTGTTGTTTTTGGTGTCTGCCCCAGTGGGTGAGGTTGGTTTAGTGGCTTGAGTAGGCTTCCTGGTGGAGGGGACTGGTTCCTGTGTTCTGGTGGGTGGAGTTGTATCTTGTCTTTCTGGTGGGCAGGACTGCATCCAGTGGTGTGTTTTGGAATGTCTGTGAACTTAGTATAACTTTTGGCAGCCTCTCTGCTAATGGGTGGGGTTGTGTTCCTGTCTTGCTAGTTGTTTGGCATGGGGCGTCTAGCTCTGGAGTTTGCTGGCCATTTGGTGGAGGTGGGTCTTAGTGTTTAGATGAAGATCTCTGGGTGCACTATCATCGATTGATATTACATGAAGCTGGGAGGTTTCTCGTGGTCCAATGTCCTGGACTCGACTCTCCCATCTCAGAAGCTCAGGCATAACACCCGGCTGGCACACCATACCCTGCCAGCCACACGGCTCAGAAGAAAAGGAAGAAAAAATAAAATAAAAAATGACGAGATAGAACCCTAGGACAAATGGTAAAAACAAACCTAAACAGACAAAATCACACAAAGAAGCATACACATGCACACTCACAAAAAGAGAAAAATGAAAAATAAAAATAGATAAATTAAATTAAAAATAAAAATAAAAAAATTTAAAGCAAAAGAGTAGAGCAACAAAACCCATAAACAAATCCATCAATGATAATAAGTACTAAAAGCTAAACTATGATAAACATAAAACCAGAAACAAATTAGACGCGGAAAGCAAATCCCAAGTCTAAGTTTGCTCCCAAAGTCCACTGCCTCAGTTTTGAGAACATTCATTGTCTGTTCAGGTATTCTTCAGATGCAGGGTTTATCAAGTTGCCTCTGGGGATTTAATCTGTTGCTCCTGAGGCTGCACAGAGAAATTTCCCTTTCTCTTCTTTGTTCACACAGGTACTGGGGTTCAGCTTTGTTTTGGCCCGCCTCTGCATATAGGCCACCCTGAGCCTCTTCCATACCCAGACAGGAGGAGGTTAAAGCAGCAGCTGATTAGGGCTCTCTTGCTCCCTCAGGCTGGGGAGAGGTAAGGGTATGGTATTCATAATTAGAATGCAGGGCGAGCCTGTGGCTGCTGGTGTGACATTGCAACAGCCTGAGGCGAGCCATATGTTCTCCCGGGGAAGTTGTCCCTGGATCTTGGGACCCTGGCAGTGGCGGGCTGCACAGGCTCCCAGGGCGGGTGTGGGTAGTGACCTGTGCTTGCACACAGGATCCTTGGTGGCAGCTGCAGCAGCATTAGTGGTTCATGCCCGTCTCTGGGGTCTGAGCTGATAGCCACGGCTCACTCTCGTCTCTGAAGCTCGTTTAGGCGGTGCTCTGCCTTCTGTGGGCACACTGGGAAGGAATCCCCTCTCCTCACGCACCCCGACACAATGGTCTCTTGCCTCTTAGAACATCCAGACTTTTTCCTGGACTCCCTCTCAGCTAGCTGTGACACACTAGCCCCCTTCAGGCTGTCTTCACACAGCCAACCCCAGTCCTCTCCCTGGGATCTGACCTCCGAAGCCTGAGCCTTAACTTCCGGCCCCCTCCCACCATGGCAGGTGAGCAGACAAGCCTCTCAGGCTGGTGAGTGCTGGTCAGCACAAATCCTTAGTGCAGAAATCTCTCCACTTTGCCCTCTGCACCCCTACTGCTGCACTCTCCTTCATGGCTCTGAAGCTTCCTTCCCACCCACCCCCCATCCCCACCAGTGAAGGGGCTCCCTAGTGTGTAGAAACTTTTCCTCCTTCACAGCTCCCTCCCAGAGGTGCAGGTCCAGTCCCTATTCTTTTGTCTCTGTTTTTTCTTTTTTCTTTTGCCCTACCCAGGTACATGGGGATTTTCTTGCCTTTTGGGAAGTCTGAGGTCTTCTGCCAGCATTCTGTAGGTGTTCTGTAGGAGTTGTTCCACATGTAGATGTATTTCTGATATATTTGTGGGGAGGAAGTTGGTCTCCACATCTTACTCCTCTGCCACCTTAAAGATCTCCCCTCCCATTACATTTAAAATGAGAACCTCCTAATGTGGCCTTCAGAGGCCTTAAGGGATATCTGGGCCTGGCCTCTTTAGGCCATTTCCTAATGCCTCCTTCCCCTTACAGTGCTGCAGCCAATCCAACCTTGTTTTGTTCCCTGTTGCTCTTATCCCAGGGCCCTCCATTGAAAGAAACCAGATTCATACAAGCTTCACTTTATGTGCCCCAATCTTGATTTATTTTTCTTCTTAATACTTAAGAAGTATTACCTGTAATTATGTGATTTGTTTCTCTCTTTCTTTTTCCAGAAGACAGAGACTTTGTTAATTTTCTTGATGCCTGTAGCACAGAATAAAGAACATTATCTGGCACATAGTAGGTGCTCCAAGAATATTTTTAGTATCAGAAAAATGGATAAAAGGCAAAAAGGATATTGATACATATATCTTTGGAGAGTTTGCTGTAAAATGTGTGCATTAGTTTTCTCTCCATGACGTCATTCCTCACTGTGATTTTTCTCACCTGTTAGAAATCATTACTTTGTTATTTTTCTCACTGAGGACCGAATCTGATTATGTTCCCCTTTTTCATTTAGATTGTGTTGACAAACCTTTTGGAAGAGCATTTAAAGACCTAATAGTCAACACTCTTCTTAAGAAGTAGGAGTATGACTTTCTAACATTGCTCTTCTTTGAAGTCCTCCCTAACCCTCAGTCATTGAGATTCCTCCTCATTTCTATTATTATAGCACTTTGGATATGGCTTTGTTCATATTCAGCTTACTAGATGATAATAATTAATATTTATATCTGTCTTATTCATATTTCCTAGCACATACCATGTTCTCAATGATAGATAAGTAGATAAATGATGATTGGGTGAATGTATGGAAAAGTAGATGTGAGTAGAAAAACACCAACACATAGACACAGTGGAAGGTAGTTTATCTGCATAATTTCCTTAGTTGGAGGGTTGACCCTGTCCAGCTCCAGCCGTACCCTCACTGTGACTGGCTAGTGTCAGGACTTTAGAACAATGATAGTGTTAGGGAAAAGCAAGCAACAAAGGAACAGCAAAGAATTAATAAGTCTGGATCTTCATTACCACCATATTCTAACCACTGAATAAACCATCTTATGAACCATTAGATTTATTTTTAACAGGAAACTTTGGTGGAGTAATCATTTTAAAAATTGTGGAATGTATTGGCAGTCAGAAGATACAGTTTCAGGTATTAACTCTATCACTAACCAGAAGGGTACACACCACCTGCCTTAGCTACCTGATTTGTGAAATGGAGATAACAATATTACAGTTTGATTTTTTTCTTGTAATGTAACTAGAGATTGTTGGTTAAAATATAGTCACTATTACTGAGTATATTCTCCATGCCATAAATGCCCATTACTTATTTATTTTGTATCTGGAAGTTTGTACCTCTTGATCCCCTTCACCCATTTTGCACCCAAGCAACTTGCCTCCTCTCTGGCAACCACCAATATGTTCTCTGTATCTATGAATCTGGTTTTGTTTTGCTTAATTTGTTTGTTTTGTGTTTTAGATTCCACATATAAGTGGAATTATATAAGTAAATTATGTAGTATTTGTCTTTGTCTTATTTCACTTAGCATAATATCAATGTTTTCCATCCATGTTGTCATAATTGGCAAGATTTCATTCTTTTACTTAAGGCTGAGTAATATTCCATTACATATATATACCACTTCTTTATCCATTCATCCACTGATGGACACTTAGCTTACTTCTGTATCTGGGTTATGGTAAATAATGCTATAGTGAACATAAGGGTGCATATCATTTTGAATTAGTGTTTTTGTTATCTTTGGACAGATACCCAAAAGCAAATTGCTGGATAAGATGAGAGTTCTATTTTTAATTTTTTGAAGAGTCTCCATACGTTTTCCACAGTGGTTGCACCAATGTACATTTCCAGAAACAGTGTACAAGGGTTCCCTTTTTTCTGCATTCTTGCCAAAACTTGCTTCTTGTCTTTTTGATAATAGCCATTCTGACAGGTGTGAGGTGATATGTCATTGTGGTTTTGAATTGCATTTCCCTGATGAATAGTGACACTGAACATCTTTTCATTTGCCTGTTGGCCATTTGTATGTTTTCTTTGGAAAAAATGTTTATTCATATCCTGTGCTCATTTTTTAATCAAGTTGTTTGTGTTTTTGATGTTGAGTTGTATGAGTTTTTAAATATTTTTTGGATATTAACCCCTTATTAGATATATGATTTACAAATATTTTCTCTCAGTCAGTAGGTGTCTGTTTCTTTTGTTGATGATTTCCTTCACCGTGCAGAAGCTTTTAAGTTTGATGTAGCCCCATTTGTTTATTTTTGCTTTTTGCTGTTGAAATCATATCCAAAAAAATACATTGCTAAGACTGATGTCAAAGAGCTTACTACCTATGTTTTCTTCTAAGAGTTTTATGATTTCAGGTCTTAAACATTCAAATCTTTGATCCATTTTGAGGGATTTTGTTCTGTTCTGTTTTGTTTTTCATATATGGTATACAATGGTGCTACAATTTCATTCTTTTGTGTGTAGCTGTCCAGTTTTCCCAACATCATTATTGAAAAGACTGTCCTTTCCCCATTTGTATATGCTGTCCTCCTTTGTCATAAAGTAATTAACCATATGTTATTGGGTTAATTTCTGGGCTGTCTATTCTGTTCCATTGATTTATGTGTCTTTTTGGTACCAGTGCTATACTGTTTTGATTACCTAGCTTTATTGTATAGTTTGAAATCAGGTAGCAGGGTATCTCAGCTTTGTTCTTTCTCAAGATTGCTTTGGCTATTTGGAGTCTATTTGGAGTCTCTTGTGGTTCCATACAAATTTGAAAATCATTTGTTCTAATTCTGTGAAAAATACTGTTGGAATTTTGATAGGGATTGCATTGAATTTGTAGATTGCTTTAGGTAGTATGAACATTTAAAAAATATTAATTCTTCCAATCCATGAACATGGAATACCTTTCCATTTATTTGTGTCTTATTCAATTGTTTTCATTAATGTATTGTGGTTTTCAGAGTACAGGTCTTCCATCTTTTTGATTTAATTTATTCCTAGGTACTTTATTCTTTGGGGTGCAGTTGTAAGTGGGATTGTTTTCTTAATTTCTCTTTCCGATAGTTCATTATTAGTGTACAGAAACACAACAGATTTTTGTATAGTGATTTTGTATCATGAAATTTTACTGAATTTATTAGTTTTAATAGTTTTTTGGTAGAGTTTTTAGAGTTTTCTATATATAATATCATATCATCTGCAAATAATGACAGTTTTACCTCTTCCTTTCTAATTTGGATTCATTTTATTTCTTTTTCTTGCCTAATTGCTCTGGCTAGAACTCCCAATACAATTTTAAGTAAAAGTGGTGAGAGTGGGCATCCTTGTCTTGTTTCTGATTTTAAAGGAAAAGTTTTCAACTTTTCACCATTGAGATATTACCTGTGGGTTTGTAATGTATGTCCTTTATTACGTTGAGGTTCATTCTCTCTATAACCACTTTTTTGAGAGTTTTTTTATCATAAATGAATATTGAATTTTGTCATATGCTTTTTCTGAATTTATTGAGATGATTATATGATTTGTATCCTTCATTTTGTTAATGTGGTTTGATTTGTGAATGTTGAACCATCCTTGCATCTTTGGAATAAATCCCAGTTGATCATGGTGTATTATACTTTTAATGTATTGTTGAATTTTGTTTTCTAGTATTTTGTTGAGGATTTTTGCATCTATTTTCATTAGGGATATTGGTTTGTAATTTTCTTTCTTTGTAGTGTCCTCTGGTTTTGGTATCAGGGTAATGCTGTCCTTGTAAAATAAGTTTGGAAGCATTCCTTCCTCTTTTGGAGGAGTTTGAGGAGCATAAATATTAAATCTTTGAATGTTTGGTAGAATTCACCAGTGAAGCCATCTGGAGCTATACTTTTTTGTTGTTGTTATTCTTGAGAGATTTTTGATTGCTGATTCAATCTTCTTAGTAGAAATTGGCCTATTCAGATTTTTATTTCTTTATGGTTCAGTCTTGGAAAACTGTATGCTTCTAGGAATTAATCCATTTCCTCCATGTTGTCCAATTTGTTGGCATATAATGTTCATATTAGTTGCTTATGAGCCTTTGTATTTCTGTGATATCAGTTGTAACTCCTCCTCTTTCATTTCTGTTTTTACTTATTTGAGCCCTCTCTTTTTATCTTGGTGAGTCTAGCTAAAGGTTTGCCAATTTTATCTTTTCAAAGAGTCAGCTCTTATTTTCATTGATCTTTTCTATTGTCTTTTAGTCTCTATTTTATTTATTTCCACTCTGATTTTCTTATTTCTTTCCCTCTACTAACTTTGGGTTGTGTTTGTTTTTCTTTTTCTAGTTTGTTTGGTGTAAAGTTAGGTTGTTTATTTAAGTTTCTTGTTTTTTTGTATGTTTCTTCAGGTAGGCTTTCATTGCTATGAACTTCCCCCTTAGAAATGCTTTTACTACATTCCATAGATTTTGAATGTTCATATTTATGTTCATATTATGTTCATTTATGTCATATTTATGTTCTCATTTTGTCTCTAGGTATTTTTTTAATTTATCCTTTGAGTTTTTTTGATGACCCTATAGTTGTTCAGCAGCATATTGTTTAATCTCCACATATTAGTGGTTTTCTAGTTCTCTTCATGTAATTGATTTCTAGTTTCATGCTGTTGTGGTCAGAAAAGATACTTGATATGATTTCAATAATCTTAAATATTTGGAGACTTGTTTTGTGACCTAACATGTGATATATACTGAGAATGTTCTGTGTGTGCTTGAGAAGAATGTGTATTCTTTTGCTTTTGGATGGAATGTTTTGCATATATCAATTAAGGCCACCTAGTTTAATACGTCATTTAAAGCCAATGTTTTCTTATTGATTTTCTAACCAAATGATCTCTACATTGATGCAAGTGGAGTGTTAAAATTCAATACTATTATTTTATTGTATTATTTCTCCATTTAGGTTTCTTAATATTTGCTTTATATATTTTGGTGCTACTATGTTCAGTGCTTATATATTTATAGATGTTATATCCTCTTGTTGGATTGTCCCCTTTATCATTATGTAATGCCCTTCTCTGTCTTGTATTACAGTTTTTGTTTTAAAGTCTATTTTGTCTGATATGAGTATAGCTACATGAGCTTTCTTTTTGTTTCCATTTGCATGGAATATTTTTCTTTTCAGCTCTTAACTTTCATTTTGTGTATGTCCTTCATTCTGAAGTGAGTCTCTCATAGGCAGCATATAGATGAGTCTGGTTTTTTATCCATTCAGCCATTCTATGCCTATAGATTGGAGCATTTCGTACATTTACATTTAAAGTTAAAGTAATTATTGATCGTATATACTTTTTGCCATTTTGTCAATTGTTTTCTGACTGTTTTTGTAGTTCCTCTCTGTTTCTTTATTCTACTCTTTCTCTCTTCCCTTGTGGTTTGATGATTTTCTTTAGTGTTATGTTTAGATTCCTTTCTCCTTTTCTTTTGTGTATCTACTATAAGTAGATACATAGCAGTCTAAGTTGCTAGCAACTTAAATTTGAACATGTTCCAAAGTTCTACATTTTTACCCCCTAACCTTGTTTTTTATGTCACATTTTGTATCTTTTCATTTTATGGATTTTTAACTAATTTTTATACTTTTAGTTAATTTTACTACTTTTGTCTTTTAACTTTCTTACTAGATTTATAAGTGATTAATTCGCTACCTTTTCTATATATTTACCTTTGCCAGTGAGATTTTTACTTTTATGTTTCCTCCAAGGGAAGAAATCTCATTTAGCACCTAGTTTCAGGCTGATTGAAAACCATGCCCTCAGGCAGCATCTTATAATGTATGCAAATACATACAGTTCCTATGGGGCTGCAATCCTAAACCCTACTGGTCTTTAGACCAGGAGATCTGAGGGTGGCCTTAGGGGACAGTTACAAATATCAGAGCTCCAGGTAAGTGTATAAGCTATTATCAAGTTGTACTGATGCAAAGGGGTTGCACAAGGTTGCTGTCTCCCTGCTCTTCTCCTTGCTTCCCTGGAAGTACCTCCATAGCCTCTAGGTGTGTGGGAAAACTTAAGCCTGTCACTCAGGCTGAAGCTCCAGCATAAATAAATAGGCTTTTTCGTAGGAAGATGGGAGTGTGTTTCAGTCTGCTCTCTGTGCAGTGCCCTGAGGGTGGTTGCCTGCCAAGAATTGTCTCTGATTGTTACAGTCCAGTGGAGACCAGGAACCAGCCTTTTTGGCCACCAGGGTCACCTGATCAATAAATACCACCAGGGCGCCTGCTGGCTTTTCTAAGGCAACTAGAGTGTAGGAAGCCGGGCACTCTTGCAGGCTTTAGGAAGAGAGAAAATGCCTTGACTGTGCCTGCTTGCAGGCTTCAGTGATACAGTGGGAGAGTGCCTTGTAGAGCTTTGGAACATGTTCAGATTTAAGTTGCTATCAACTTAAAATAGACTGTTATGTGCATAGGATGTTATATGTGAGCTTCTTGGTAACCACAAAGCAAAAACTTACAGTAGATACAGAAAAGAAAAGGAGAAAGGAATCTAAACATAACACTAAAGACAATCATCAAACCACAAGGGAAGAATGCTGTGACTGCTCTTGTTCCCTGGTCCCAGACAGCAAGTGTCACAACTGCCTGAGCTTTTTGGTTTCAGCAAGGCAGTGAGACAGTACAGTGACTGCTTGCCCACCTGTCTTAACAAGGCAGCAGGAGGCTTTGACTTGCCTGCCTGTGCTAGCAGGCAGGTAGAGAGTACAAAAATGGTGTCCACCAACACCTCTGGGGAGAGATTTCAACTATCTCCTGCCCTTCCAGCAGATGCTTTAAGATTAGCAAGTGAATCTCCTTCATATACAGTCTAGGCACTTTTTAAACTGCTGCTGTTGTGAGGGACCCTGGGGTGAATGAGACCACATGCAAGCCCTTTAAAAGGTGAATCTCAGTTCCCTGTGGCCCTTTGGGCCCCTTGAATGTATTCCTGTTTGTTTCCTAGCTAGGTATTTTGGGGGCTTGTCTTTCTGGTGCAGATCCGAAGGGCTGGGGTGCCTCGTGCAGGGCACAAATCCCTTGCTCCTCTGAGAAAAGTGCTAAGCTGGGGAGATCCCTCCCTGTTGTTTGTCACTGCGCTGGGAGTGAAATTTTGGCAAGACTGTCGAATATGTTCTCTCCTGCCTGTCTTGATGTCTTTTATCTTGTGTCTTGGAGGAGCAGTTCATCTAGTTTTCAGGTCTTTCTCAGAAGAAAATGATACATATGTAACTGTAGATTTGGTGTGTACCTGGGAAGAGGTGAGTCCTGGTTCTTCCTATGCTGCCATCTTGGACTTAATTATATTTTAATCTTCAGCCTCAACTACTTTGGCAGTCCTAAAACACGTTATCATTAGTAATGAATGGGAAGGTTACATAGTTGCAAATAAGTGGAGACCAACTAATAAGATCACTCACACATATTTAAAATTGTTCAAGGGTTACATCATCCATTTCTCGAGGCTTAAGCAGTTATAATACAATGTAACAGCGTAATGAAATGAAATAGCATTATAATAAAGAAGAATGGTTGAGCTGGAATAATTTGGCTATTAAAATTATACTCCCAGAGATGACTCTAAAGTTTATGTTACAATCTTAGTAGCCTGCTGTATTGATCAGTCCGCTCCAGTTTTGAGCTGGTGCTGGTTTGCAAACAAAATTCAGAAGACTTTATGGATTCCCACTTGACTCAACAAAAGTTTTTATCATAAATCATATTATTGGTGATTGGAAAAGAGATATTTAGATTAAATTTTAAATTGTTCATTGGCATACTCAAGGTAAGTACATTGTTTCCTACCCACTTAGGCTTAAAAGGGAAGATAAGGCTTTTTTGGTTGCTCCAAATTACATAATTTGTTTTGTGGATTCTAAACATTAGAATTATGAATTTAAAGAAAGACCAAAGGAAGGGAATATATATTTCTGCAAAACCTTATGTGTACAGTCACATAGATTATTCCATTTAATCCTTGGAACGAGAAGATTTATTATCCCAAATTTTCATATTAAGAAACTGACCCACTGCCACTCAGCTAATAATTGGCATAACCAGAATTTTAACTTGGGTTTCATGGAACCAATATTTTTCTCTTTCCACTACATTAGGCTCCTTGTTTCAAGATACTAAATGATTTTCTTAAGTTTTGAGAATCTTGGTTTCTTGGTTGTTTTTTTTGTTTGCTTGTTTAATATAATGGCTTTATTGAGATACAATTCACCTTAACCATACAATTCATCCACTCAAAGTAGTGGGTGAAAATTCAGTGGTTTTTAGCATATTCTCAAAGGTATGCACCCATCACTACAGTCAATTTAGATCATTCCAGTCACCTCAAAAAGAAATCCCACACCTATTAGCAGTCAACTGTTATTGCCAGCCCAATGCCCCAAGCTGTAGGTAATAACAATTTACTTTCTGTCTCTATAGATTATTCTGAAAAGTTCATTAAAAAATGGAATCATACAATATTTGATCCTCTGTGACTGGCTTTTTTCACCTGGCATAATGTTTCCAGGGTTCATCCATGTTTTTGCATTAATCAGTACTTCAGTCCTTTCTATTGCTGAATAATATTCCATGGTATGGATAAACTGTATTTTATTTATTTATTCATCGATGATGGACATTTTGATTTTAGTTTCCACTTTTTGGCTATTATGAATAATGCTTCTATGAGCATTTGTGTACACGTTTTTTGTGAAATTATGTTTTCATTTCTCTTGAGTGTTATACCTATATCATATGGTAACTCTATGTTAAAAGTTTTGAAGAACTGCCAGACTTTTTTCCACAGCAGCTGCACCATTTTTCATTCCCACCAGCAGTGTATGAAGGTTCAATTTCTCAACGTTCTCACCAACACTTGTTATGGTCTTTCATTTTGATTATACCCATCCTAGTGAGTTTGAATTGGTCTCATTGTGGGTTTGATTTGCATTTCCCTGAGAGCTAGTAATATTGAGCATCTTTTCGTGTGTTTGGTTACTTTTGTTTATTTGTTTTTTTGCCACTTGTATATCTTTTTCAGAGAAATGTCTATCCAGATCTTTTGCCCATTTTTAAACTGGGTTGTTTGTCTATTATTGAGTTGTAAGAGTTATATATACATATACAAGTCCCTTATCAGATATATGATTTGCAAACTTTTTCTCATATTCTGTAGTTTGTCTCTCTTTCTTGATAATAGTCTTTAAAGTACACATTTTTAATTTTGATGAAATACAATTTATTTTTTCAAGGGTGTATGTCTTCCTACTGGAGAGCAACAATAGTTGCATTTGTCATAATCAAAATTATCTGTTTTCTACTGTACCAGAAAGTTGTTAGATGTCTTTGTTTTTTGAATGTCTGTTTTTTTTAATTATCAAACTTCCTGGATTTAAGACACTATCAGTTGTGAAAAGCATCATCAAATTAATAAGCATTTTTAGGAAAAATGGGTTGCTCCTATGTTAAATAAATACATGGAATGTTGACCCCATCCTGATTTCAGAAATGCTAAAATGTGGGGGAAAAGCATCTTAGGATAATGAAATATGATACATATTTGGTATTGTAATTTAGTGTTATTGTTGAAATTACTCAGTTTGTTTGAAATTTATTTTTACCACATGGGGCAAATTTCATACAAATAAAATCTATGTTCTTGATCAGAACCAAAACACACTGGTAGGTTTTGTTTATATTTCAGATAATCCTTCTAATGGAAGAAGGATTAGCTTTATTAATCAAAATGCAGTGTGGTCCTCTTCACTGTCACTCTCAGATCTTAATACCAACTGCAATTTTTTAAAGTTCTACTATTTATAATACACATAAAATTCTGGCAAGAATAACAGAAAAAGGTCTAGGGGGAGGGGAAAACTACTATTCCTCTGCCAAAATAAGAGAATGTTTCACATTCTTTTCATACTGTAGTTTTAACTCTTTGTCCTTAAGTTTACATAGTTTTACAAAGTTGCATTCAGAAGGGAAAGCATATTTGAAATAAAATATATCAAAATAGAAGAAAAGTAGCCTTTTAACTTAATAGTATACATTAAGCATTTCTATATGTTGTCAGTCTGTAAAATTAGCAATTTAACAGATGGAAAATTGTTCCACGTATGAGTGTACCATCTATTCATCAATTTATTCAACAGGCACTAAGTGCTTACAAAATGCTAAACAATGAGCTAAATAATGGGTATGTAGCAGTGAACAAAACAGTCACCTCACCAATGGCCCTTACAGTGAGAAGAGATAGATAACCGTCTATCAGTGCTCTCTCTCTATTTTTTTCTTTGTCTCTCATATAGGTACAAGCACAAATATATGCATGTAGAACATGTATATGTTCACTTGTATATATATACATACATACATATGCACGTGTATATATACATGTGTATATATAGCATAAACATATAGCATATATATGTTATATAGCTATGTTATAACAATGTCAGTTGCTGATATATATGTACATATGTAGCACGTATGTTTTGCATATGTGTGTATTATTTTATATCAGGTGCTGATAAAAGTAATAAAGCCTTATGAGAAGACAGAGAACTATAGAAGTTTCTATTTTAGAAACAGTGGTCAAGGAGAGATTCTCTGATGTGACATGAGCAGAACTCTGACTGGAAAAGGGATTGAGCATTCTTGACAGAGAGAGGAGCAAGTGCAAAGGCCTGTGGTGAGAGTATACTTAACATCAAGGAACCCAGTGCAGCTGGATTGGAGGAAGTGAGGGTAGGGTTGTAGGACAGGGATGAGAAGTGGTAGTAAGGAGACAGATGGCGCATACACGGTGTGTCATATTATGGACTATGACTTTTACTTAGAGCTACAAAATTATTGGATGGTTTTGAGTAAAGGTTAACGTGATTTAACTTAGGTTTTAAAAGGGCTACTCTGGCTGCCATGTAATAGGGGCAAAAGATAGGAACAGATCAGTTAGGAAGACCCTTATAGACTTCTACTCAAGAGATAGTGATGGCTTGGATTAAGAAACTGTTATCAAGTATTGACAAATGATCAGTTTCTAGATATAATTTGAAGATAGTTCAGGTAAGATTTGCTGAGCATTTAAATCCATTTAGTTATTCAACAAATATATATTGAATGGCAACTAAGTGTCCTTAGTTGTTCTAGATGTTAGGGATGAAGCAGTGAACAAAAAGACAACAAAAGTGAACAAAGTGAAACCCGGCACCCAAATACCTTGCTGAAGGAAACATAATAAATGAAGATAAGTAAGTGAAAACATACGGCATGTTAGGTAGTGATATATGCTAAAGAGTAAAGCAAAGCAGAAAAATGATGCTTTGTGCTAAGTCAACAGAATTTACTTAAGGATCAGACATGGGGATAAGAGAAAATGAGGAGTCAGGATTTTGACCTATGTAAATGGAAGAATTGAGTTGCTGTTTATTAAGATGGCAGTGGTCTCTGTAGTAGAGTATCCATAGGATTGGTGAACATGCTTGTGAACATAGGTTTTCTTTCTTTTAGATTATAACTTTAGGATTACTCTCCAGTCATTCTGTTAAAACATATTGACACATTTTGTTCCAAAGGTTTTACTAACTTACGTTGGTACAGAAAATAAATTATGATACCAGTTTCCGTAGCATCTTTCCAGCAATGGGTATTTTAATTAAAAACAAAAGATGCAAAAGAATATTTATGTACTAGCATAAAAGAGTACCATTTTTATTTAAATTATTGGTCACAGAGAATATTAAACCACATAAAAATAAATGTTTTTACTAAATTTGTCTCACTTTTTATTACTTGTCTTTTGATAGTCTTTATCATTATCTATTGGGATATTAGTATTTATGTATACATCATTGTCAACTTCAGGAAGATAGAGAGCTATTTCTATAATCTAGAAATTTCACCCATTTTTCATTCAACAAGTATATTGCATTTTTTAATAACCCACTTTTTTTTTCATTTGTAAATATTTTGTTGCCTCAAAGTTTCCAAAATCATCATCTCTCCAAAACTACAAGAAGCAATGTTACATAGTAGCTGGGAATGTAAGGTTTAGAGCCAGATTTCCTGGACTCTAATTCTGCTATACACTAAATGAGATATCCTAGGTAACTGCCTAAATTTCCTCATGCTAATGGAGGCTGGTAACAATACCTTTAAAGGATTTAGTAAAATATTATGTGAAAAATGGCACCCTTCCCATTGCTCAAGCCAAAAACATTAGGATTATTGTTGAAGTCTCTCTTTCATACACCATGACCAATAGAATTCTGTTAGTTTTCCCTTTTTTAAAAATATATTCTCAATCTGATCATTTCTCAGTCTTGCTACCATCCTGATGCAAACCACATCCTCTCTCCCTGATTGTTACAATAGCTCCTGACTAGTCTCTTTGCCTTTGCCGTTGGCCCCTTCAACCTATCTTCATCTCAGCAATCAGAGTAATTTTGTTAAAATCTAAGAGGGATGATGTCATCCTCTGGTCAGATTCATCCAGTGGCACTCTGTTTAACTCAGGATGAAAACCAAAATCTTTCTAATGGCCCCGATCCTGATGTGCTCCCACTTCCTCCATTACCACTCTACAGGATATTCTGCCACTCTCACCCTTGCTCACTCCTCACTGCCACACTGATCTCCTTGTCTGTGAACAGACAAGGAAAGCAAGCTCCCACCTCAGGGCCTTTGCATTTGTTGTACCCTTTGCCTGTGATGATATTACCAATTGGCATTTTTGCTCCAATTTTACCTCAGGGAAGCCATTCTTAAACAATTTTATTTAAAATTGCAAATTTCTGCCCTTCCCATACTCTTTATCTCCCTGCCATTCTTTATATTTCTTTATTGACGACATGACCTTCTAATATGTAAGTGGTATATTTGTTCTTTCCTTAATTTCATCACTGTCGACTTCATGAGGGTAAAGATTTTTGTTCATTGTGGTTCCTACTGTATCCTCAACCTGGAATAGTCTCTGGTACACTGCACGGCAGAACTCAATATATTAATTTAATGAATTAGGGATACCTGATACATTAAGTAATTATTAGCTATCCATGTTAAAAAAAACATTAGCTGTAAGTAATACTGTGTATAAAGTTAGTGTGAGAAAAATATCAAGTATTTTAAAAAAGAACACAAACAACTTTAAGACCTTTTTATATTCAGGAATAATACATACTAGTCACTAAGGATAGAGATTTCTAGTTTCTAAGCTGAGGAGCATTGTATGAACATTGTGAAAGACAGTGGTACCATTTACATTATGAGGACAGGAGTTTGCAATCTTGATAGTAGTAAAAAAAAAAAAAGAAAGAAAGCTATTGTTATATAACAGAAGAATCCTTTTGTGTAATGTCAAGGAAAATGACAATAAGAAAGATAAACAAGGCTTCCCTGGTGGCGCAGTGGTTAAGAGTCCACCTGCCGATGCAGGGGAACATATCTACATTCCTAACAATAAAAGGAAATTTAAAATTATATCATTTAGGATCAAGATTTTCCAAAATAAGTACATTTTTTTTCTTCTTCTTCTTTTAATTAACTCATCTCCTAATGATCAAGCTGTACTGGACTCTGTGGTAAATTAAAAAAACAAATAATTAAGAGAACATGGCCCTAGGAGAATTTTTTCTAAATTCAGAAAAATAAAAGGAGCCATAAAAAGAAAAAAAGCAAGGAAGGAAAAGAGAGAGGACAAGGGAGGAAGGGAGGGAAAAGAAAAGAGAAGAGGGGGAAAAGGGAAAAATATGATGCAATTTGGAAGAGAAAAATGAGCAGTTCTAGTTGGTGCCTTGGGGCAAGAAGGAACAGAAGAAGATTTGAAAAGTTTTTGTGAAGTTTGTAGCATTTGGCACGTCTTTTAAAACTGAGCTTTCCTCCAGCAAGATAATGATGTAGGTATGTTCTTATTCCAGGAATGTCTGTGTCGTAAGAATTAAAGACAAAGAAAAGAAAGAAAGTCAAACTAAACAAAACTTAAAAACCTCTGCATAAAAATTAAATTGTGAGTGGAATAAGATTTAAATGAGTGAAAAACTTCTATACATTTTATTTACTGTGTTCCATGGGAAATGAAATGGATTAATTAACATAAATGGAATTTTATCTCTTATAAACATTAAATTAGTAATCAAATAACTTTTAGAGTTTGAGGACTCTGAGAACTTCAAAAATCTCTGTTTTACAGATGAAGAAATAGACTCTCAGGGAAAGGAAATTACTTGGTTAGGACATGGCAGATTTAGGATGAGAAATGATGGTCTTGTGACCCACAGGCCAGTGCACTCCCCTCAATAGCATATGCCGTTTACCTATTGCTGTTTACACTTTTAACTTTCTCCATCTAGACCATTCTTCCTCCACTTTACCTGTGTGACTTACTGCCTCACCTCATCGGGTCTTTGCTCAAATGTTACTACAATCCTCTGTACTAAAATAACATCTGTTCTCTCCACCTTGTACACCTGTATCTTGCCTCCTTACTGTATTTTTCTCCAATGCACTGACCACAAAGCATACCTAATATTTTACGTATTTTTTGTTGTTGCTTATTGTTTTTTCTTCTCTTACTTGAAGGCAGGGTTCTGTTTCCTGCTATATGTCCTAAAAGAATATCTGGCGTATCATAGGTGTTTAATAAATAATTGTTAAATAAATGAAATGTAATTTTCCTAAATCTAGGGAAACATTATAGTATTGATATATTCACAAACATCAGCTTTGGATGTTTATAGTATTGATATATTCACAAACATCAGTCTGGATGTTTTTGATGCACCCCCTACTGGTTTAGTGATTTTGCCATGCTACTTAATTTCCATATGCCTTAGTTTATTTATTATTAAGTGTAGGTAAAAATCATACACACTGCTTAGAGTTGTTATAAGGATTAAAGGAAATTATATATGTAACGTTTCTGGCTCTTAGTATGTGCTCAGCAAATGTTAACCATCAATCAGTGATAGCTATTATTATTTTTTGTTTTTTAAAGAAGATGTTGGGGGTAGGAGTTTATTAATTAATTCATTGATTTTTGCTGTGTTGGGTCTTCGTTTCTGTGCGAGAGCTTTCTCTAGTTGTGACAAGCGGGGACCACTCTTCATCGCTGTGCACGGGCCTCTCACTATCGCAACCTCTCTTGTTGTGGAACACAGGCTCCAGACGCGCAGGCTCAGTAGTTGTGGCTTACAGGCCTCGTTGCTCCGCGGCATGTGGGATCCTCCCAGACCAGGGCTCGAACCCGTGTCCCCTGCATTAGTAGACATATTCTCAACCACTGCACCACCAGGGAAGCCCAGTGATAGCTATTATTAATAGCTGTAGGTATAACTCCAATGCCTAGAACATTTTAACATAATTGGTAATTAATTACATCCTAAGATGTACTGTGATCTGTTCATTCTTAGTTCATACCACTGCTAATAACCTGATACTGCTAGCTGTACATCACATTCCATATGTTATAGCAGATTTTAAGCATTTCTAATAAAAGAAACTAATGCATGTAGTGTAAACAAAATTATTTTATTTTGTTACAATGCTAAGTCACACAACTGAACTCTTGAAAACACTATATATAGTTGTCTATGTCAAAATTCATTGTTGATAAGTATCAACACATTGAATAAAATAATTCCAAAACATTTCAATTTATTTGAAAAGACTAAATATTTAGGAATCTTTTTGAATTTGAAGAGATACTTGTATCACCTGGAACACAAATCCCAACCACCATGGATATTTCCTATTTCATACTCTTTTACATTGATTATAGCTTGCTCATTATTCATATAAGTTCTTACTTGTGATTTATGTTTGTGGTTTACCCCTTCTGATTATTCCAGTGGTAATTGCCATATTTCAATGTTCTTCCTCCTTTTTTGCTGTTGTGGTTTCATTTCAATCTCCTAATATTTTTTAAATCTTTCTTGTAAAGTTTGTTAGCTTTTCTTCTATGATTTCTCAGACTTCTTACTCTCTTCAAATTCACATTTATAAAACTGCAAATTTTTAAAAAATAAATGACCAAAATCAATAGTTTTTTTTAATTAAGCAAATAAATGCTTAAAATTTGCTTTAAAGAAAGCAAAATTCGATTGAATTCTTTCAAATATCTCGATCTTCAAGTTCAAAACAAATGATGTGTCCAATGGCATTTGCATGACTTTAATTTTGTTTTCAGAATGTTTAAGTACATTAAATAACAGACATGCATTTAATTTTTTTGCAAGTTACTGGAGTGTTGACATTAATCCAATAACAGGCAAGATTCCGTGTTACTACCTTTTTTTGCTTATTTATTAGATGCATGGGTCATATGAAAATTATACCTGGTTATACCTGGTTACCTTGGGAAAACATGAAAAAAGAGAGCTTAGTATATTTAAAGAGAGAGAAAAGGAAGAAGGATAAAAATGGATGTAATTTTCTCTTTCTCTTTTCTAGCCCTAGGAAAAGATAAGGATTACACGGATGAATCAGAACATGCTAATTATGACCGATCTCGCCTCATTAAAGACTTTGTCCCCCCAAATAATTCTGAACCCAAGCCCAGATTGCCTAAGGTAATGCAAACTAAACAATCAATAAGTCATTTGAAGACTCTAACTTCTAAATCCATTCAGTTCTTTTCAATTTTAATCGATATTGTGCTGGAGAGAATAAGAGGCCACACAGGTTAATATATATCTTAAGGACTTAAAATTGAAAAGTTATGTGTAGACATCGTATTCATTTATACTATCAAACAGAATTTTACAAACATTCTGAAACATGAAATTATTCAGTAATATTTTCTTTAGAGGCTTATTCCTTCATGTTTCTTGTTTTTTGAAAGGCGCCATGTTTTAATGAGAACATGGATTTTAGTATCAACTGGACCAAGATTTGAATTACAGTTCCAGTACTTATAGTTTTGGTAACTTGGCAGGTTAATTAAACTCACTTAGCCTTGTTTTCATCATCTGTAGAATTAGAATCATGTTGTCTACTTGACAAATTTTTTTGTTTTTCTTTCAGTTTTATTGAGATATAATTGACACAGCACTTTATAAGTTTAAGGTGTACAGTATAATTTTTTTACTTACATACATCATGAAATGATTACCAGAATAAGTTCAGTGAACATCCATTGTCTCATATAGATGCAAAATCAAACAAAGAAAAAAATATTTTTTTTCTTGTAATAAGAACTCTTAGAATTTACTCTCTTAACAACTTTCATATATGGCATACAGCGATGTTCATCACAGTTATCATGTTTTATCCTTACATCCCTAGTACTTAATTATCTTATAACTGGAAGGTTTTACCGTGTAACTGCCCTCATCCAATTCCCCCTCACCCATTCCCCACCTCTATTAACCATAAATCCAATCTCTTTTTCTATGAGATTCTTTGTTTGTTTGTTTTTAAAGTATGATTGACCTACAACACAATGTTGGTTTCTATTACACAACAGTAATTTGGTATTTTTATGCATTTCAAAATGATCACCATGATAAGTCTAGTTATGATATGTCACCATATAAAGATATTACATACTTATTGCTATATTCCCCACACTGTATATTTCATACCCATGACTCATTTATTTTGCAACTGGAAGTTTGTACCTCTTAATCTCCCTCACTTATTTCTTTCCTCCCCTCATCTCCTTCCTGTCTGGCAACCACGTGTTTGTTCTATCTATAACTCTGTTTCTGTTTTATATTTGTTCATTTGTTTTGTTTTTTAGATTCCACATATAAGTGAAATCATACAGTATTTTTCTTTCTCTGTCTGACTTATTTCACTAAGCATAATACCCTCTAGGTCCATCTATGTTGTCACAAATGGCAAGATTTAATTCTTCTTATGGCTAAGTAGTATTCCATATAATATATATACCACATCTTCATTATCCATTCATTTACTGATGGGCACATAGGTTGCTTCCACATCTTGGCTATTGTAAATAAGGGTGCAACGAACATAGGGGGGCATAAATCTTTTCTAATTAGTGTTTTTGTTTTCTTCAGGCAAATACCCAGGAGTGGTATTGCTGTATCATATGGCAGTTCGATTTTAAATTTTTTGAGGAGTCTCCATACTGTTTTTCTATAGTGGCTGCACCAATTTACATTTCCAGTAAAAGTGCACAAGTGTCCCCTTTTCCCCACATTCTCGCCAACACTTGTTATTTGTTGTCTTTTTGCTAACAGCCATTCTGACATGTGTGAGGTGATATCTCATTGTCATCTTGATCTGCATTTCCCTGATAATTACTGATGCTGAGTATCTTTTCATGTACCTGTTGCCTGGCCATCTGTATGTCTTCTTTGGAAAAATGTCTATTCAACTCCTCTGCCCATTTTTTAATAGGATTTTTTGGTTTTTTTTATATGAGTTCTTTGTGTATTTTGGATATTAACCACTTATTGGAAATATTGTTTGCAAATGTCTTCTCTCAGTCAGTAGGTGGCCTTTTAATTTTGTTGATAGTTTATTTTACTGTGCAAAAGCTTTTTAATATAATGTAGTCCCATTTGTTTATTTTTTATTTTGTTTCCCTTGCCTAAGGAGACATATTCAGAAAATATTGAGACTGATGTCAAAGAGCATACTGCCTATATTTTGTCCTAGAAGTTTCATGACTTCAGGTCTTACATTTAAGTCTTTAGTTCATTTTAATTTATTTTTATGCATGGTGTGAGAAAGCAGTCCAGTTTGATTTTTTTGCATGTAGTTGTCCAGTTTTCCCAACATCATTTATTGAAGAGACTGTCTTTTCCCATTGTATATTCTTGTATCCTTTGTCACAGAATCATTGCCCATACAAGTGTGGGTTAATTACTGGGCTCTCTATTCTGTTCCATTGATCTGTGTGTCTGTTTTTGTGCCAGTACCATACTGTTTTGATTATTTTAGCTTTGTAGTATAGTTTGAAATCACATAGCATGATAACTCCAGCTTTACTCTTCTTTCTCAAAATTGTTTTCGGCTATTTGGGGTCTTTTATGTTTCCATACAGATTTTAGAATTATTTGTTCTAGTTCTGTGAAAAATGCCATTGGTATTTTGATAGGGATTGCATTGAATCCGTAGAATGCCTTGAGTAGTATGGTCATTTTAACAATATTAATTATTTTAATCCATGAGCATGGTATATCTTTCCATCTGTTTGTGTGGCCTTAGATTAATTTCATCA
This sequence comes from Physeter macrocephalus, assembly GCF_002837175.3. Lineage (NCBI taxonomy): Eukaryota > Metazoa > Chordata > Mammalia > Artiodactyla > Physeteridae > Physeter > Physeter macrocephalus. The sequence goes on from NC_041229.1 coordinate 79,204,369, forward strand.
GTGTCAGTTTTACTAGTATAAGCCTTTTACACTGTTAGGTAGATTTATTCCTAGGTGTTTTATTCTTTTTGATGCAGTTGTAAATGTGATTTTTTTTTTTAAATTTCTCTTTCTGGTAGTTTGTTGTTAGTGTATAGAAATGCAACATATTTCCATATATTAATTTTGTATCCTGCAACTTTTCAGAATTCATTGATGAGTTCTAGTAGTTTTTTGGGTGGTATCTTTAGGATTTTCTATGTACAGTATCATATCACCTGCAAATATTGGCAGTTTTACTTCTTCCTTTCCAATTTGGATTCCGTTTATTTATTTTTATTGTCTGATTGCTGTGGCTAGGACTTCCAATACTACGTTGAATAAAAGTGGTGAGTATGAGCAGCCTTGTCTTGTCCCTGATCTTAGAATCAATGCTTTCAGCTTTTCACTGTTGAGTATGATGTTAGCTGTAGGTTTGTCATATATATTGAAGTATTTTCCCTCTATACCCATTTTGGTGGGAGGTTTTATTTTTAAATAGATTTATTTATTTATTTATTTTTGGCTGCATTGAGTCTTCATTGCTGTGCGCGGGCTTTCTCTAGTTGCGGCAAGTGGGGGCTACTCTTCGTTGTGGTGCGCAGGCTTCTCATTGCAGTGGCTTCTCTTGTTGCGGAGCACAGGCTCTAGGAGCGTGGGCTTCAGTAGTTGTGACATGCGGGCTCAGTAGTTGTGGCTCCTGGACTCTAGAACACAGGCTCAGTACTTGTAGTGCATGGGCTTAGTTGCTCTGTGGCATGTGGAATCTTCCCAGACCAGGGCTCGAACCCGTGTGTTCCCTTTTCTCCACACCCTCTCCAGCATTTATTGTTTCTAGAGTTTTTGATGATGGCCAATCTGACCGGTGTGAGATGATATCTCATTGTCGTTTTGATTTGCATTTCTCTAATGATTAATGATGTTGAGCATTCTTTCATGTGTTTGTTGGCGATCTGTATATCTTCTTTGGAGAAATGTCTATTTAGTTCTTCTGCCCATTTTTGGATTGGGTTGTTTGTTTTTTTGTTATTGAGCTGCATGAGTTGCTTATAAATTTTGGATATTAGTCCTTTGTCAGTTGCTTCGTTTGCAAATATTTTCTCCCATTCTGAGGGTTGTCTTTTGGTCTTGTTTATGGTATCCTTTGCTGTGCAAAAGCTTTTAAGTTTCATTAGGTCCCATTTGTTTATTTTTGTTTTTATTTCCATTTCTCTAGGAGATGGGTCAAAAAGGATCTTGCTGTGATTTATGTCATAGAGTGTTCTGCCTATGTTTTCCTCTAAGAGTTTGATAGTGTCTGGCCTTACATGTAGGTCTTTAACCCATTTTGAGTTTATTTTTGTGTGTGGTGTTAGGGAGTGTTCTAATTTCATACTTTTACATGTACCTGTCCAGTTTTCCCAGCACCACTTATTGAAGAGGCTGTCTTTTATCCATTGTATATTCTTGCCTCTTTTATCAACGATAAGGTGACCATATGTGTGTGTGTTTTATCTCTGGGCTTTCTATCCTGTTCCATTGATTTATATGTCTGTTTTTGTGCCAGTACCATACTGTTTTGATTATTTTAGCTTTGTAGTATAGTTTGAAATCACATAGCATGATAACTCCAGCTTTACTCTTCTTTCTCAAAATTGTTTTCGGCTATTTGGGGTCTTTTATGTTTCCATACAGATTTTAGAATTATTTGTTCTAGTTCTGTGAAAAATGCCATTGGTATTTTGATAGGGATTGCATTGAATCCGTAGAATGCCTTGAGTAGTATGGTCATTTTAACAATATTAATTATTTTAATCCATGAGCATGGTATATCTTTCCATCTGTTTGTGTGGCCTTAGATTAATTTCATCAGTGTCAGTTTTACTAGTATAAGCCTTTTACACTGTTAGGTAGATTTATTCCTAGGTGTTTTATTCTTTTTGATGCAGTTGTAAATGTGATTTTTTTTTTTAAATTTCTCTTTCTGGTAGTTTGTTGTTAGTGTATAGAAATGCAACATATTTCCATATATTAATTTTGTATCCTGCAACTTTTCAGAATTCATTGATGAGTTCTAGTAGTTTTTTGGGTGGTATCTTTAGGATTTTCTATGTACAGTATCATATCACCTGCAAATATTGGCAGTTTTACTTCTTCCTTTCCAATTTGGATTCCGTTTATTTATTTTTATTGTCTGATTGCTGTGGCTAGGACTTCCAATACTACGTTGAATAAAAGTGGTGAGTATGAGCAGCCTTGTCTTGTCCCTGATCTTAGAATCAATGCTTTCAGCTTTTCACTGTTGAGTATGATGTTAGCTGTAGGTTTGTCATATATATTGAAGTATTTTCCCTCTATACCCATTTTGGTGGGAGGTTTTATTTTTAAATAGATTTATTTATTTATTTATTTTTGGCTGCATTGAGTCTTCATTGCTGTGCGCGGGCTTTCTCTAGTTGCGGCAAGTGGGGGCTACTCTTCGTTGTGGTGCGCAGGCTTCTCATTGCAGTGGCTTCTCTTGTTGCGGAGCACAGGCTCTAGGAGCGTGGGCTTCAGTAGTTGTGACATGCGGGCTCAGTAGTTGTGGCTCCTGGACTCTAGAACACAGGCTCAGTACTTGTAGTGCATGGGCTTAGTTGCTCTGTGGCATGTGGAATCTTCCCAGACCAGGGCTCGAACCCGTGTCCCCTGCATTGGCAGGTGGCTTCTTAACCACTGCACCACCAGGAAGTCCCTGGTGGGAGTTTTTATTGTAAATGGTTGTTGAATTTTGTCAAAAGCTTTTGCTGAATCTATGGAGCTGATCATATGATTTTTATTTTTCAGTTTGTTAATGTGGTGTATCACATTGATTGATTTACAGATATTGAACTATATGGAAGGTTTTTATAACAACTTGGAGGTTGAGAACTCCTCATTGAAACTATATTTCATCAGCAAATGAGTCACTGGGTTGGGGTTCACTTTTAAAAATCCCTGGCTCCAGCAATCCCACCATTCCTATAATTCTTTTGCGGATTCTTCAAAGCATCTGAATATGGTCATCCAGCACCAAATACCATCCCCTTTTGATACTTTCCAATAGAAATTCTGACTCAGTCCAAGCTCACTTTTTAAAAATTGCTTCTTATTGATTAAAGTGGGAATGCCTTTGTAAAAGAAATTTGGATACTAAATGCAATTTAACCCAAGGAATGACTTAGCTTTTGGTTATCACTGCATGGACAATAGCCAATAATCACTTCCCTGAAAATATCTTTTTCTGTGATGTTTGGTTTAGTTTGACCTGGATTAATCTTGCCAGTCCCTTCATTAATCACCATCAATGTGTTAGTGAAGAAATATGGCACAATTTAAACATTACTGTTATAATGATTCTGAACTGTAGTAAGTAGATACAGAAATAAATGTTTGTGTGTGATTTATTCATTCCTCTTTGGTTTGGTTTTGTTAAAGGGGGTTTACAATTTTATGCTGATAATACTTAGGTTATCTTCACAAATCAGGAGTTTCTCTCTCTCTGTTTACTTCATCTGCCTCCCTATGTCTGTCTGATTTGCATAGGAGAGTCTCTACTATCTGTAAAGCATTGTTTCAAGAGACCTGAGCCTGAGACAAATTATAAGAAAAGTTGAGAAAAAGTAGATGTTGTTCCTTAAGGTACTTATTTCACCAGTGAATGGGAAGACAAACACGATATGTTTCAAATAATTAGAAAATGAACTAAGATTAAATAAAATTTGTGTTATCAACTTCTCTAAAATTTAGCACATGCCGCCAATGATACCCGCCACTTCATTTCTGCTCAACAGTAGCCATTTCCCAAATCTCGCTTTGACTAGACTTGAACTTTAGAATACTAAAGTTAAGAAGAAATAGTTAAACCTGCATGCATGTTTTGTTTTTGACAGAAAAATAAGAGAATAATGTGTGATGATGGTAACATACCACAGCTGTTCAATCCAAGAAATCCTAACCTAATGTCCTGTTAGTCTTACTCAACTTCTATTCAAATTCGAAAATGTAATGCATCACCTAGATGTTTTTGGATTCACTCTTTTAGCGTCTATGTAAATATGTCCACTTTTATCCATTTCATAGGTTAGGGTGTGGCACAAATCCAATTTGCATAAATGGTTCTATTCCAAAAAATAAAAAGATATTTAAAGTCCATTTAACTAGGCTACTTGCTTGCAAAGCTTATCTATAAATGAAGGGCAAAATAATCTTCTTTTTTTTTTTTTAAATAATCTTCTTAGTTATAGTCTTTGTGTACATTTATCAGAGAGAACCTCAAAAAAGCAATGACCTATATAGCTATTGTTTGACCTAGTATCTGAATAACCTTCAATTTATAACTTTGCTGACCTTCCTCTTATTCCATCCCATCATTAAATGATATGCATATATATATGTGTATACACATTTATGTGTGTGTGTATTTTAAGGTTTGTCTTATGAAATTGACAATATTCATTCACTTGTGACCTACAAAATGGCAACTTTCATATGGTTTAAATTAGCATGTATTAATCTGTATGTATCTAATTGTATAGCTGATGATCTGTGCCTCACATTATTTGCTTGGGATAATTTTACTGGTTGCAACCTGTCCCATGCATATTATACAATGTAACTGATATTTTATTTCTTCACAATAGTTACTCAGTTACATTTTAGAGATGACCTTTTAGAGATGACAAAGCAATTTTATAAGAGTCAACAGGAAGGGAGCAAATACTCACAGAAGAAAATGACTCCTAATGTAAACTACATTGTAAGTAATGCAAGTAATGGATTACAGAAAACAAATACAGCTTTCTAATAAGATTTGCCATCAGCTATAAACTAGGTTCTAGGAGATAACTCCATATCTATCAAAGTAATATCTTACATTGAAATTATGAAGAAATTCTGCTGAATTTATCAACAATATAAACAAACAAATATAGAAATGCATCTGACTAGAGTACTGGGCATTGTGTAGATAGACTTTACATCTGCTTGAGAATTTGGTTTGTCAGTCATTGTGCAAACATTTCCTGAATGATCTCGAATCAGTGTGGTGAATTTTATTTTGATCATATATCAACTGCTTATGATAGTTTTATAAGCCAAATATATTTATAAGACACTATAGTTTGCTCTAAAATTGAACTCAGAACAATGAATTGTCTTTAGAATATTTTGCCTCAAATCATTAACTTTTAGCACATATCATTTATACTAAAATTCTTTAATATTTTAGAGATTAAACTCATCTGTGATACTGATATCTAATATGATGAAGTGATATAGATAAATTAATAGGACATTTTTCATTTATTTGGAACCCACTGTGAGTAAAGTTTGATGCTATAGGACAGAGAACAGAGAAAGATGGCAAACACAGACAGGTCTTGATTTTCGTGTAATACAGTCCAGGAGGTGGGGATACGTATACATGGAAAAAGCTAAGAGGCTCTAGAAATTAGAGATGATACTAAATATGGGGTAAGTCTAGATTTATCTAGCCTCAAGCTTTATAGTAAAAGCCATATTTAAATATCTCATGGGCATTGCAGTAGATAGAAAAATTGGCCACAGCCCTTCTCTCTTCCCTATACCGACTTTGTTTTCAGTGAGACTTTGCAGGTCCTCCCATCCAAGAGGTTGACTCTGTTAGACTGGCCTTGGGCCTTGCTTTGACCAATAGATGGCTGCAGAAGTGACAATGTGCTAGTGCTGAACCTTGAACTTGAAAGACCTTGCATTCCCATTATTCCTCTTGGGACTCTTCCTCTACCATTTGAATAAGTCAGAGCTATCCTGCAGGAAGATAAGGCCATGTGGACCAGAGCCTAGTGAGTCCAGTTGCCCCAACTGAGACAGAGATGTGAGAAAATCCAGTGACAAAGACCAGGAAACTCAGACCCATAAGAAGTTCTAGCTGAGACCAGAAGAACTGCACAACTGGACCCAACCTATTCACAGAATCATGAGCTAGATAAAAATTATTTGGGGATGGTTTATTTCTCAGCAATAGATAATGGAGACAGCCATAAATGTTAGAGAATACCATATTTGCTGATACCAATGATTGTTAATATATAGTGAATTCTTCATCACAAGAATGGAAGAATTGCAAAATTGTCCACTCATATTATCCATTTAACTCTGTAGGTCCCGAGTATATTTTAAATGTCATAACCTAAATTGCATAAAATCTAGGCATCTAACACTTTCTGAAATTATCTTTTTTTAAACTCTGTTTACAAAAGTAGTTTTTTATACCTTTAAATAAGTGCAGAAATCCAAGATTACCTTCATTTGAACCATATGTGTATCGTTAGCAGTATCCCAAACACCCATTAAAATTGGTGAAGAACTAACTTCTTTAAAGGCAAGTTTATTTCCTTTCTAGCATTTTGACCAAAAGGTTCTGTAACACATGTGTGGACAAGAAAACTGAGGGAGCAAATGTATAATGTAATGTGAGAAAAGGAACAATTCTTTGAATTCATAGACTGGAGCTCCTGGGCTGACTGCAAACAAGTCAGAGAGAGGGATTATTTTGAAGATAGTTTGGGTATATATTGCCTTTCTCTGTCTCATTAGTATAGATAGCACTGTGAATAACACTTGACGATAAGGTCCTATAACCAACTGGATGGTACTGAGAAACAAAATCCCTCTCTCCATCAAGGAGTCATGTCCTACATACCAGCTGAGGCCTCTAGATGTGGACAGGGAATGTCTATAATTAATCTAGGTTAAAAGGAGCAAAGCTGTGAAGCAAAATCCATGGCTTGTGTACTAGACATTAATGAAGAGTTTGCTGCTGCTACTGTCCCTCAGGATGCCAAAAATAACTACAGATGTTGCTAATAATGTCTGGGAATATAAACCTATACTCCAAATTACAGTGACTTCTCCTCTTAAAAGACATTGGGTATCAAATCAGACAGGAAAGAGGTCATAGACCAGGAAAATCTTGATATGGCTATTTTAGCAGTTCATTAAATTTAAATCACAAGGTTATTCAATTTGACTGTGTCAACTGGCATTGGTAGATGGTATTCATCTTTAACTAAACTGGTAACAGGAATAATTTTTTCTTAAGAATGGATACACAGATCATGTTATGGCAAAGGTGCAGGGAGATGGCCTCTGTAGTCTTCTACAATGCACCTTTCACATGGGCATTGGCAACTGTTTAATTTGGCTTAGTGGTTCTTTGCCTCCAAATCACATACAGATACTGATATTCTGAACTTGCATACTTTTTCCCAGCAAATGTAAGATAACGTTAACTTAAACTACAAGGTAAATGACTAAACTTGGCCCTATATGGCTGCTTCAATTGACAAAATTATACATGAAATTAAATACTATTTATTTGCATTTATTGAGATAGTTTCTAAAGAAAATGTTAATATCTCCCTAACTTAGGACCTGAAATAATACTTTCTTTATAGTTCATTGTGGGAAATGGTACTCTATTTAATTTTTATATAAACATGGGACATCCAGCAAATCATCTTGGTTTCTTAATCTTTTTAGCTAGTGTTTTAAATTTATCTTCTTGCCTAGTAGTAAGAAGACTCCCTTTTTAAGCAGCCAAAAGGATACCTGGTCTTGTCTACAAAATCTTTGATACTGAGGAAGGCATTATCCTCCCTGTAGCCATAGGAGGCAACTCCCTCCCTGGTACCATTTCATTGCCTACCTTGACCATCAGAAGCCCTCCCTAGAAAATGTTCTACACTAGCTATTTGCTAGTGTGTGTATTCCCAAAAATTTAGCATAAGATTTTCCAGAATTGCTCCACATTATCTATGGAGTGCTTATACCCAAATGTGTGTGCATGTGTGTATTATGATAAAAGTAGCATTTCAAATTGTAAAGAAATATTGATCTTAAAAATAATGTGCAAATGTTCTCACAAAAACTGATCAATAATTTGGTAGGGGTTAAAATGTTTTCAGATGCCTACTTCACATCTTACACCAAAATGAACTGAAGATAGTTAATCAATTCAAAATTAATATGTAAAAATAAAATTAGCATTTTTTTCTAATCACAGGCTAGAAGAATGTGATTTCTAAATGGCTTTTCTACACCAACAAATAAAATTAATCATGGAAATCTTGATAGAGCTATTTAGATACTAACCAGTATCAAAATTACAATAAAATTAAGAAGTAAGAGATAAACTTAAGATGTGGTGATGACCTGACATACTAGAGTATACTAGGGCCCATGAGCCACAACTACTGAAACGCTCATGCCTAGAGCCCATGCTCTGCAACAAGAGAAGCCACCGCAATGAGAAGGCTGCGCACCACAACGAAGAGTAGCCCCCACTTGCCGCAACTTGAGAAAGCCTGTGCACAGCACCAAAGACCCAACACAGCCAAAAATAAATAAATAAATAAATAAATAAACAAATTAATTAATTAATTAATTTTAAAAAAGAATATACCAAAGGATGGTTAATGTTCTTATTCTACAAAGACATCATAATAATATAATTGATGAATGCAAGAGTAAAAAAATCATTAAAAAACAATATAATTTTAACATGTAAAACGATTAGCGGTACTAGTAATTGCAGAAATACAAATGTAAGCACCTTTTTTTAAACCAAATTATAATTTTTTTAAAATAAAACTCAGAATTGACACTATAAACTGTTGCTTTTATTTCTTGCTGGTAGATATGTATATTGATCCAAATTTTCTGGGAAGTAATTTAACAATGAGTATTAAAAGCCTTAAAATAACCTTTCCTTTTGACCCACTTCTAGGAATCTATTCAGGGAATGTAACTAGATGTTAGCCCAAATAATTGTGTTTAAAGATGTTTCTCACACTGAAATTTGTGAGGGACTTGTGGGGGAGGGAAGATAAAGCACTTAAATGATCAAGATGAAATTAAAAGTACTAATGCCTTTAAACAAGGTGATACTATATTGAAAAATAAGTCCCCAAATTATTTAAGGATGATGGGAGATGATCGCAGTGTATGATTATATAATAAGAAGGTGGTTTTAAAAAAACAATATGTGCTGTTTGATACCAACTGTATAAAAATAATCTAGCTCTTTTTCATAGATAAAATTATTAGAATTGTATACAAAAAATTACACCGATTGGTCAAATTCACATGACATCAAGTTTACTTCACGTATTCTTAAATTTAAGCTATAAGTAAATATTACAATATTATCATTCCCATTTTAAAATCTCACACAGCAGGTGCCAGGATTTGAAATAAGATGGTTCTATTTCCCAAAACTGCTTTTTCACTTTGCTACACTGGTGAAACAAGAACAATTCAGGGCTTCACCTTTTCAGTCTGTTAACCTTCATTAAATAGCATTTTAGGTTTTCCCCTAGTAAGTATTCATCACTTACACACCGGAAGCTTTATATATACATATGCATTATCTAATTTAATTCTCATAATAATTCAATGAAAGTAAGTAGTGGTAGTCTCATTTTACTAATGAAGAAAATAAGGTTTAAAGAGGTAAGTTTCTTGCCCAGTTTCTGAGCTAGGCAGGAACAGAGCTGGATTGTAGCATGTCTCTTTGACTCCTATGCTTTTCTGACTCCTGCTCAATAGTTAACTGTAAGAAATACACTCACATATATTAATCATATCTTTCAAAACCCCTAAAATGTTGCTCTGAAGTAGGCAGTTCTGTATTTTATTATTGTGTGGCTAACCCACAGCATCCAGGAGTGGACTGAGCTGTTGTAATTTACTCTTGTATCAAAAAATTAAAAATTTACAGGGAGTTGGTTACAAATAATATTTCTAGCAAAAGTAGCCACAAGGGAGAATGTGTATACTCCTTGATATTCCACAATAATCAGTAGACTAAATATTTTTAACTGCATCTGCTACACAGTGTAGGAGCTACCCTTGTAAATCAGGAAAAAGAAAGAACTCTACTCCCCTCCTCCACAAAAGCCCCTACAACTATGTCTAGAGCAGGAGGCTAGGAAATCAAGACATGGAGACGTTAATTATGAGAGTAGATTTAGGTGAGGGATGGATTTGTCGGGATCCATGTCTTTGTTCCCTCGAAGACTATTTAGGAAAAAATGTACCTATATAGGAAGTCTTATTTCATAACCAATACCAGGAAACAGACAAGATGCCATAGATGTTTTCTGTCTCCTGGAACTAATGTCTTGGTAATTAGACACAGAACAGGCTTCCTGAATCACCAGCTTGCTGGTTTTCCCCGTGAGTATTTAGCTCATCTTGGGAGATCTCCTAAGCTTCCCTGGAGGACTTTAGCTCTAAAATGAGAGCTGCAATAACTTGTCTGCAGAAATTTTACATATGTTTATGGGATGTGAAAGTAAATTCAGTAAGTTAATGTGTGGGCACACCAGTTAAATGGTGCAGATAATTGTTCTACTTGATATTTATACATTCAGTCAGTGATAGGCTCACATCAAATCAGTTCTCTACCTGCTGAGAAATGAAGGCAGCCAATGGAATCAGATCAAAACGAATGTTATTTGAACATAGTAGAAGTCAAATCTACTTCATTAATCTCCTACCTCAAGGCTCTCCAGTTTGTGTATGTAGCAGAAGGAACACTGGATTGGGAGTTGGCACATTAATAATAATGATAATATTAAATAATTACGACCGCTAACATTTATTAAGGACCCTTCAGGGATTTTATTGATGACCTGTATTCATTTATTCTCACATCTCTAAAAAATAGGGTATATTTTTATCCCCTTTTCATAGGTGAGGAAATGGAGGCTTGGAATGGCTAAGTATCCCTGTTCTCTTACAGCTAGGTAAGCAGTAGGCAGGAAGTATTTAGAGGCCACCACACTGTTAAGCACTGTGCTATGCCAAGTGTATTGGAGGTGCACAAAAGGGCCTGTAGAGGCCATGAGACAAGCACATCAGGTAGTTAAAGAACATGTTTGCATCCCTCAGGAATTCTCATGTTCACTAGGGGCCATGAATATCGTGCTTTCCTCAATGTTTTATGTTTAAGAAGAAAGTATAAAATTGAGGTTCCTGTGTTCAAATCCTAATCAATTGTGAAATACTCATCCCTTCCCTGCTGCTTATAGCCCTTCACTTCCCCTACATTGGCCTACAGATTTAATGCCACCAAATGAGTCCATCAAAATATGACTATTTTGATCAACTATCACTATTTTCAAAGGGAAATATCAACAAAAATAAAGCACTGTTGTGTTTATTAAGTAACTTCTGAAGCTTGTGGATTTTTAAAAAGTTGTTTTGTGGCTGCAAGATGAAAATCAAGATTCCAGATGAGGGTCCCAGTCATGGAGACCTGTATGATTTTATTAATCCCTTGATGCCACAGGCAGTTTAGACACAGGGATTGCAGTAATCTACCATTTGTTGTTTAAAGGTTCCAAACTCTTGTGTGAAGTTAAAAATGTTCTGTTATGTGGGCCTAACTGGAAAATCAGTTTTTAGCATGCTGATTAATTTAAGGCCATATCCATTAAGTGGCTGATTCTTAGTTCAATGTCTTGTCAGTCCCAATTACAAGCTATCCTGTGGAGGTTTTCTTGACAGAAATAAAAGTAACCCTCTGTTGCATTGCATCATGTGAATGTTAACCACAAAGGGGCAAAACTTTTCAATTTTATTTATTAATTTATTTCTTTTTAGATAGAAGTTACTTCTATTGATTTCATTATATGCAGCCCAGAACCAATATAATGCAATATCAAGTTTGACAGTTGTAGGATTTTTCAGAAATTACAAATGTTACTATTGTACCTTTCTCTAGTGAAAAAGAAAATGAGGAAATTTACATGAAAAGCTGAAAAAATATATAGGCAATCCTAGTAAACCCCATTCTATAAAAAAAATTACCTGGTTCACCAATAAACTTTTTGTTTGTCAGACCACTATTATTCAGACTGAAACATACCTCCCACCTTTTGTGTTAAACTGCCCAACTAATTCAAATAACCTAAGAATATGCAATAGATTATTAAAAATTGACAGTAAAATCATCAAAATGTCACTGACATTATATGACTAAATGCCACTTAGGTGAATCATACATAGACACTATTAAACAAGGGCACACGAAGGCAGACCCCTACCTGACCCCATAAACACCCCACTTAAAATAAAGTAATAAAAAACAATACAGAAGTTCTTATAAAGAGATATCTTTTTTTTTCTTTTAATCATTATTCAGACTCAGGCATTTAAAGAGTTGTCTAAAAACCCTCCAGTCAAATGCTTTGTGCAGCGTTCAATATGTAACACTCTAGCTAATGGGAAAAGCAGGTGGTGGAAGACAGAACTTTCTGTTGTCATGCTGAAGAGTGTGTCAAAGAAGATTGTCATTTGAAACTCTGTTGTCAGCAATGAAGGATTCCAAATGCAGCTGAACTCAGAGCTCTGACTGTGGTATGTTTAAATAAATATATCGATCTAGGAATTCTCTTTTACTTTTCTGTTTTCTTAAAAATATGTAAGAAGCCAACTAAGAATAATAGATATTGATTTCAGAGTTGGAGATGAGTGTATGTGTTTTTTCAAAATACTAGAAATGTATTTTTAAAAATAAGAAATATATCATCTAAATTGTTATATTTTAAGCATCAGTGTTTATCTCACATAACAGATGCTGCCTCTCTGAAGTTTTGACTATTTTTAAGTCATTTGATTTTTGGTTTCAATGAAATAGGTATTTACCAGTTCTACTCTAAAATTTGTTCTTGATTCAAAAATACATGAAATATAATCACTTGTAAAAGTATGTCTTTTTAAGATGTTCTTAAGAAATTATTATACAAGATGCTTTAGTAAATAATTTCAGTCAAAGTAGAATATCTGAGAAAAAAATCTGAATTTAAAGAAACATATCTTATAACATTAAATGTTAAAATAAATAAGTGACACAACTATGAAATTTATTGTGATTTAAACTAGGGAACAAAATGTTTTTCAACCTGCTGTCTTTATTTTCTTATGCTTTTAAAGGTGATAAAATTAATTAATTTGTCCCATTCTGAAAGCTTTATTTTCATTTCTTTTAAAAATGTCAACTGCTTCCCTTTGGAAAACAGAGGTTCAGCATCTAAATCTGCGTTCAAGGTTAGATCACCTAAAATAGATAATCACTGATATGGAAATAAGTGTTCTTTTCTTTGAGAAAAATAAGTACTTAAAAGATTCATCATATAGTATTTAAAATATAAAAATCAGTGAGCAGGAAAGTATACTGAAATGTATCCTCGGTAAATTACTTTCACAAAGATTATATTTAAAGCTCACATATTTAAAAAGTATTTATTTCATTGAGAACCCAATAAAAAACCACAGTCTGCTCCATCATAGACTATTCTACCTAGAAAGGCTTGGCTTTTGGTTTTCATTAGAAAAAACAGAAAAACTTTGATTTTAAGCAAGTAAAAATGGGTAGAGAGAGAGAATAATATAAGATAGTCTAAAAAACAGCACTTAGTTTAATGCCTGTTACATTATAGAAATACAATCAGTATTTTGTTTCTCTCTTCCCTTTGGTTCCTTTTTAACTTTTGAAAAGAATATTTATACCTGCTTCATAATTTGTATTCTTTCTATGGGTATATGTCTTATTCTATGGTTTTGAGAGTCACAATTATCCAGTTATGCAGGTCAGGTAACTCAGGTGTTTTGGATCCAGTCTGAAGTCTCTACTTCAATGATTAATTTTCGATCTTCTTTGCAATTCCATTGATACTGTGCTGCTCAGTGAACCGGCTGCATTTCCATAGGACACTCCAAATGTGAAAAACTGATTCCCCTTAAATGAAATAACTGAAGTCACTAGTGGAAAAATTCACCTCGAAGACCAAGTGTTTGATACATCATTCAGAACAATTCATTGTTTCAACCATCTTGAGAGAAGTAGGAAATGTACTTTTCCATAATTATACCTGATTTTAACTGAATTAATACTCAGCCATCAATAGGAAAGTAGCTTTACATTTGAGGACTCTTTTCGGGGAAGAGTATATGCTGCGTAATTTTACTTGATATTCATAAGAAGTATGTGTATTTTATTATCTTAAAAGCAAAATTATAAGCAAAACTTCACTAATTGTCAGGTTACAATAATTTTAAAAATTATCTGTGGGCATTTTTTTCTCAATAAATGAGAGATGACATTTGGTGAGATTTAAGGTTCAAATTTCACATCCCAAGAAATTTTAGCTGTGGGAAGTTTTAAACAAAATATGTATGTTTCTTTTTCTAAACAGATACCTTACAACAGTGGTTGTCAAACTGGGAACATCAAAATCACCTGTAGGGCTTGTTAAAAAACAGATGACAAAGTGAGAGAGTGGCATGGACATATATACACTACCAAATGTAAACTAGATAGCTAGTGGGAAGCAGCCGCATAGCACAGGGAGATCAGCTTTATGCTTTGTGACCACCTAGAGGGGTGGGATAGGGAGGGTGGGAGGGAGGGAGACGCAAGAGGGAAGAGATGTGGGGATATATGTTTATGTATAGCTGATTCATTTTGTTATACACCAGAAACTAACACACCATTGTAAAGCAATTATACTCCAATAAAGATGTAAAAAAAAAAAAAAACAGATGACAGAGCTCTAACCCCAGAGTTTCTGATAACAATAATTCCAGTTGAGACCAGAGAATTTGTGTTTCTAACAAGTTCTCAGGTAATGTTGATGCTGCTGGTACTAGTACCACATTTGAGATCCACTGCCTTAAATCTTCCCTTAATATCTCCAGTGTACTCTGCATTTTGAGAGCCTATCCTATCATATGCCAGACCCTGTACTAAGTCTGGATATTCCTTGTTGAATAAAACAGGCAGAATTCCTACCCTTGCAAAGCTTGTAGTCATCTAGTGGAAGAGTCAGAAAATAAATAGTAAACCAACAAGTAAAAAACTATTTACAAGTTGTCATTGAGTGGGTCATTAGGTAGTGGAAGAGGAGCTACTTGGGGTGATCAGGGAGGCAACCTCTCAGAAGGTTTTAAAGGCAAGAACTGAAAGATGAGAAGTCAGCCGAGGGAGGAGTGGGAGAAAGAGGCATTCCAGGCAGAGAGGTGCCTCTATGAGGGCCCTGAGGTGGGAAAGAGCTTGGGAAAGAAACTGACACGTAGCCTGTGTGGCAGGAGCACAGAGACTGAACACCAGGATGGCCGAAATGAGAGGAGACAGAGAGGTGAGCAAGCACACCATTACAGGGGGCCTATGCTGGGGAGTCTGGATTTTATTCTAAGTTTAAAGTGTTTTCAACAGATTTCTGTTTTCAAAAGATCACTCTGTACATGAGAGTGGGGGAACAGTGATGGAAGTAAGGTGGCTTTATAACATCCCAGCTGAGAGATGATGGTGGTTTAGCCAGGAGTGCTTGCAGTTAAGGTGGATACATCAGTTTCCAACATCAAAACGTGTATAGATGTATGATTACAGAGATGACAGTTATTAAAAATTCACAGTGAGGTTGATTAAAATGACATGTGAAGAAGGGAAAAAAGAAAGCAGGTTTGAAAGCAAAATTATACTTGTTTGTGTGTGTGAGAGAGTCACCAAGTATAGTACTAGGACTGTAGGTGATTTTTTATTCCCTTTATTTTTTATGCAATAAGAAAAAAATGCACATTATTATAGCGTTTCCAAATTCACATATATCATTGAAAAGAAAAAACTGTGACTTTGAGAAGACAACCACGAGTTGAATGACTAATTGAGTCATTCATGCATGTGTGTGTGTGTCGGTGCCTACACATGCATATATACAAAGTATATGGATATAGCACTATCCGAAGTATAGTGGATATAAAATGAATAAAGTGTAGTTCCAGTCATCAAAGAGTTTGTAGTTAGTTGGGGAGGATAAGAATAGGGACATAGAGCAACTCTGACTCAAATGTTAGAGTGCATAAGAATCATCCTTTATGTTCTTTGACAGTCCTTTCAGGTACCAATTTCTCCTAACACAACCAACACCCTAATAGGTCTTGAATACACTCTCCCATTTCCATGACCTGTGCCTTTGCATGCAGAGTTTTCTCCCCTTTCTTCTATTCATTTTTCAGGAATCAAGTCACATACCACTTTTTTAAAGTCTATTTTTAGAGCAATTTTAGATTTACAACAAAATTAAGAGGGAGGAACAGAGATTTCCCATATCCCCCGGCCCCCACACATGCATAGTCTCCCCCATTATCAGCATCACTCACCAGAATGGTACATTTTTTACTAAGGATCAACCTACATTGGCACATCATAATCACCCAAAGTCCACAGTTTACCTTAGGGTTCACTCTTGATATTGTACATTCTATGGGTTGAATAAACGTACAATGACATTTATACAGCATTATAGTAATATACAGAGCATTTTCACTGCCTAAAAATCCTCTGTGCTCTGCCTATTCATCTCTCCCTTACTCTTGCCCCCTTGCCAGCAACCACAGATCTTATTATTAGTGTTTTCGTGGTTTCCAAAGTTTTGTCTTCTCCAGAATGTCATATAGTTGGGATCATACAGTATATAGGCTTTCCAGATTGGTTTCTTTTACTGAGCAATATCCATTTAAGATTCTTCTGTATCTTTTTCATAGCTTTATAACTCATTTACTTTTAATGATGAATAATATTCCATTGTCTGGCTGTACCACAGTTTTTTTATCCATTCACCTGCTGAAGGACATCTTGGTTGCTTCCAATTTGGGGCAATTATTAATAAAGCTGCTATGAACATCTACATGCAGGTTTTTGTGTGGACATAGGTTTTCAATTTCTTTGGGTAAATACCAAGGAGCACAATTTCTGGATCATATGGTAAGATTATGTTTAGTCTTGTAAGAAACTCCCAAACTGTCTTCCAAAGTAGCTGTACCATTTTGCATTTTCACCAGCAATGAGTGAGAATTCCTGTTGCTCCACAATCCTCACCAACATACTGTTGTCAGTGTTCCAGATTTTGGCCATGCTAACAGATGTGTAATGGTACATCACTGTTGTTTTAATTTGCATTTCCCTGATGGCATATGATGTGGAGCATTTTTTCATATACTTATTTGCCTATCTGTAGCTCTTCTCTGAAAAGGTATTTGTCAAGTGACCACATACCATTTTTAATTGGATTTTTAATATTGAGTTTCACGAGTTCTTTATTTTGGATAACAGGTCTTTATCAGATATGTCTTTTGAAAATATTTCCTCCCAGTCTATACCTTGCCTTCTAATTCTCTCGATATTGTCTATTTCCAGAGCAGAATTTTCATGAAGTCTAGCTATGCATTATTTCTTTCAGGGATCATGTCTTTGGTTTTGTATCTAAAATGGTATCACCATATCCGAGGTCATATAGGTTTTCTTCCATGTTATCTTCTAAGGGTTTTATAGTTTTCTATTTTACATTTAGGTCTATGATCCATTTGGAATTATTTTCGTGAAGAGTGTAAAGTCTGTCTACATTAGTTGTTTTGTTTTGTTCTGTTTTGCATTTGTTGTTTTGCATGTCTAGTTGTTCCAGTACCATTTGTGGAAGAGAAGACTTTTCCTTTCTTCTCCAGACAGTCACTTTATCTTTGTTCTCATAGCTCTTGCTCTCACCCCTCGTACAGCCCAAATCACACCAAATTATAATTACTTGTCCTCCTCTCTGTCTACTCGACTAAATTACTCTCTCAAAGGATAGGGATCATGGATTATTTTTCTTTGTAATTACATCAGACCCTTGCACGGAACCTGCCTCATAACAGGAACTCACAATAAGCTTGTTAAATGAGTGAACATGAAAGAGAATATTAGGACAACATTACAGCTTTAGGTGGAATAGAGTTATTAGTGTGGCCTTAAGAGTTTAGATAAAGTTTATGAAGAAGGAGGAAATCAAGCTCGTCTTTGAAATTGGATAAAATTTTTGAGTAATTTTAATTCTAGGAATTCATATGAATAAAACAATTAGAGAGGTTAATAGGGATGTATGAGCAAGGATATTCATTGAATCATGATGAATCATAGCAAAGAATAGTTTAGCAAATTAAGCCAAAATATTCTTCAGTAGAAGGTAAATAAATGATAGAATGATAAAACTGAATACTGTTCAGCTCTTTAACAGTGCAGTAGGACATGGCCACCTTGCACCACTAAAAAGTGGACCTATGGCATAACAATAAATAAAACATCAGAATATAAAATTGTGGTATTCCCCTTGCCTGGTCTGGGATCCCCTGACCCAGCAAGTCTAATCCACATGAGCTGCTGAGACTACAAAGCCTCAGACGCTCCTCCCTAAAAAGCTGGAAAAAGTTTAGGGAACCCCAGTATCACATATCCTTGATCTCACTGTATTCTTTGCATTAAAGCAAGATGAAAATACCTCATCACTCTCACCTGGAATAGGCTTTGTTTTCTGCCTAATTCAAATGAAATTAGATAAAACTTTGCCTATTGATATAAAGATATATAATGGACTTTTCCTGTTGTTTTACCCAAACATCACTTCCTTTGACATTCAGGTGGTACCTGACCCTCTTTCCCTACCCTAAGAATGCCAATCAGAATCCCCCACCCTTTTGTCTATAACAACAGACACAGTGACGGACAAGATCCCAAAGCTGAATTCCACTCTGGGATGTTCTCCAAGAACTATAGGGAAAGATGATCTCTCCCCAGCTGTGGGAAGAAAGTTATTTTTCATGTAAGGAATGAGACAAATAGAAAAACAAACAAAAACAGAATTAAAAGACAAGAGATAGAGAAGAGATATAATAGTAGAGAAAGTAAGAATCCTGACAACTGCATTTGACTCTCTAGAACCAGCTGTTCTTGAAGCTAACTAGCTCTACTGGACTGAGTTAAACAGCTGAACACATTTTATAACAATATGTATAAAATTCCATGCCTGTGTATCTGTATTATGTATTGCATATTATATATCATGTAAGTATATATGCATGCACACATATAGTTGCATCTATATCTGGGGGGAGAGAGAGGAGAGAATGAGAGAAAGAGAACTCTGAACTTGTAATAGCAGGCACCTCTGAGCAATACTTTCACTTCGTCTTCATTTTGTATCAAGGATGCATATTATTGGGGAAAAAAGAGCAGAGTTGGAAAAAAAGAAACAAAGGAAGGGATAGGGCAATTAGAGGAGCACCGTGAACAAAAGTAGAGTCTAGACAAGATTATGTATGTGCAGTGGCCAAGGCAAGAGACACACTTAGCTATAGCACAGAGTATGGGACAAAGGGACTGTAGAAAGACTACAGGTATGGAGCAATATGAATTTATATAACAAGTCTTATTCAGGAGCCTTTATTGCCTCATACCCATAAACTCAAACCTTTGTGACATCCTGCAGATTTGCAAAACACTTTCACACAGTGGATTAGTCGGCCAACTGAGCAGCTCCTGGGGGCACTAAAACATCATTCAAACAAATTGGAGCTATGTTGTCACTTAACTGGGCAACACATGTAAATCCTTACATAAATAACACAATGAATCTTTCAATTTATGTAATAAACCCCTCAGTTTGGTTCTGAAGGACAGATATGGCATTGGAGGATCTTTTGTTTATGATGTCAGGATGTTAGTCTTTTATATACTTTATAGAAGTAGTAAAAATAAAAAAATAATAATAACAGTAATTATAAAAGTAATTAATGGGAATTCCCTGGTGTTCCAGTGGTTAGGACTCCACGCTTCCATTGCAAGGGGCCCGGGTTCAATCCCTGGTCGGGGATCCTGCAAGCTGCGTGGCACAGCCAAATATATATATATATATATATATATATATATATATGTAATTAACAAATAGTATGTGCTAAAGAGTACATGGGACTTTACATAATAGACATGTGAAATAGGTATGATTCTTATCACTTTATAAATATAAATCTTTTAATATAAGATAATAGTTAAGAACTTAGCTTCTGGATTTAGGACACATGAATTCGGATTTGGTGCTGCCTCTTACATGCTATGTTGGAAAAGTTGTTTAAATTCTCTTTGCCTCAGATTTCCTCTCTATAAAATAAGGGGGGGGCTTCCCTGGTGGCGCAGTGGTTGCGCGTCCGCCTGCCGATGCAGGGGAACCGGGTTCGCGCCCTGGTCTGGGAGGATCCCACATGCCGCGGAGCGGCTGGGCCCGTGAGCCATGGCCGCTGAGCCTGCGCGTCCGGAGCCCGTGCTCCGCAACGGGAGAGGCCACAACAGAGGGAGGCCCGCATACCACTAAAAAAAAAAAAAAAAAAAAAAAAAAAGGAGGGAGAGTAATAACAGTCAATAGTACCTACTGCATAGGGTATTTATAAGGAATCAACAAATGGGTATTCATATAAAATAAAATTGTGTTGGCACATAGTAATTTATCAATAAGACAGAGTATTCATATAATTATTGATGGGAAAATTGAAGATTTGAGAGATTAAATAACTGGTCCAAGGATGCACAGTCATGTTAAGTGGCAAAGCTGGCTTTATCCCTTTGGTGGCCTGATTCTGGGCTGAGAAAGGGAGGGAGGTTGGGATTAAGGAAAGAAAAACTCCAAGAGGAGGAGGCAGGTGCTTAGAGGTTGCAGGACTGTAGGAGAAATAAAAGAGAAACTAAGAAAAAAATGACCTGGAAGAAGAGATTTGTCTAATGCACAGTGTGATGTACAACCTCTCATTTCATTGTACACTATAGGTGGCAAATTCTACTTTGTTTACTAATTGCCTCCACAAATGGGATTTTGTGGGGGAGGGAGAAAAGTGAAGAAGAGGACGAGAGGAAGTTCATAAATGCTATGTGTTATATGTTTATAACTTAAGAAAATAGACCTCAAATGTTGCATCTGGCAAGCTAGTCTCTCCCTACACCACTAAACAAGTGATGACAAGTCTTTGAAAGGGCTTGGTGATGTCTTGGTTGGAAAATATGAATCTTCTGTTGCTCTGACAAACTTTCAAAAGGCAAACAAAACCTAAGCAATATATAAAAAGATCAGCAGCCCCCATTACCTATTTAAATGTGTTCAATTCTCTCTCCCTGATGAGTACTGCTCAAATCACGGGAGCTTCATGGGGATTATGCTTGTGACTTGGGATCGATTTTATAGAATACTTACGAATCTGGTTTTTTACCTTTTATTTTCCCACTTAACAAGTAAGTTTTTTGTATGTATCTAAAAAACCTTCCTACTTAGAAATTATCTGACTTCAGATATTTTCATATATAAGTAAAGTTCACGTATGTATATAATTGAGTTCCATTTGTATTTATTCCATTGATTGTCTAAAACATTTAACTTTGCCTTTTAAAAAATAAACGTGTACGTCAATAAAGAAAATATTGATTAGGAAACATATTTAGTTAAAAAATCACAAGGGGTTAGAAGAGAATGCTTTTAGAATTCCTAAATAGAGGTCTCTGGACTGACATTATCTATAACTATTTTTCTTTGTGGTATCACTGCTTTGGAAAGCAATATTTTCAAAAACTATAGAGACTTGCCAAAGTGCTCAAAATGCTTACGTGTTTTTTGTTTTTTGTTGTGTTTTTCTGCGGTATGCGGGCCTCTCACTGCTGTGGCCTCTCCCGTTGCGGAGCACAGGCTCCGGACGCGCAGGCTCAGCGGCCATGGCTCAGGGGCCCAGCCGCTCGGCGGCATGTGGGATCCTCCCGGACCGGGGCACGAGCCCGCGTGCCCTGCATCGGCAGGCGGACTCTCAACCACTGCGCCACCAGGGAAGCCCCTGCTTATGTGTTTATAGATGCACATTTTCCTTAGTCTTTATTAGGTAAGCGATTCTTCCTTTGGTAAAAAGGAGATATGCAAGATACCGCCTTCAAAGGATTTCTCATCCTGACCTGAGATCTTAGAGTTTAGCAGATACTACTGGCATTTTTGACACTGAAGTAAAATGTTTTCCATTAATGAATAAAAAACAGCCATCTGTAAAAAGAAAGGGATCCTGGAGCAGGGACAAAGATTAAAGAAACTACTACTCTTGTGGAATCTGGGACCTTGGAATCTGTCATCTTTGTTTGATAGGGTCTTAAATTGGTACTGGGTCAAAACAGGCAGACAGGAGGGGAGGCTTTTAGTGGAAAAAATAGCATTATCTAACCATTTGTTGAATACTATTATTAAGAATCATCTCTAATGCTGTGTGCTTCTTGTTCATCATTACTTAATGCAGTTGCCACTGCCCTGCAGATGCCGGCCTGATTCGCAGGGACTCTTCCATGACTCACAACTGTTTGGCTTTCAAAGTCTCCAGAAATTCAGTCACCACAATTTTTTAGCCCAAACACCATTGCATTCTTTATTCCTTCACCATGGTTGTTCCTAATAGCAAGAGGTTAAAAAAACATCAAAACTACAGCTGTTCAAAACCCTACACGAAAATCAGGTTATTTATCCTGTTTAAACTTATTTGCTGTGAGCAACTCCATCCCCCCAGTCAGGAGATGTTCTGCCTTGAAGTAAGAGAAACTTTATAAAAATCATGATTTATTCTGCCTTCCTCCATATATATAATTCATTTCTCAGCATCTCCTTTTTATCATAAGGGAATTACGGAAATGGTGGAACAGAGTTACTACACAATTGGGGATTTTTGTGTCACTGGGTTATGATTTTAAAGGTCATATATAAGTTCTGAGAATGAGTCATCGCATGGATTTGCTAAGTCTCCTATCTGATCTGTCTAGCTCAGATACACCCACCATATAGCAGGCACTAGACTAAGCACCACACAGACGTTGTAAACAACAAAGATGTGGTCTCTGTTTTACTGCAACTGACAGTATAAGCAGTGGTGGTAAAGGGCTCAAACATTTTTTTTGCTGATTTACATGGTGGAAAAACAACAAACCCGCCCCCCGCCCCGCCTATTCAAGCTGTCAAAGTGAGGTCAGCTAGTTCATAAAATTTCCCAAAATTTAAAAATTGGCTCTTGTTGGCAGGTACAAGCTGGCTCTGAATGAGGGAAAGATCTCAGTGTAGAGAAGGGTATGCAGAAAATGGAGGCTGTGTATCAGAGTGTATCTCTTCATTACCAAGATACCGTAAGAAGTCTCAGAAGAACGGAAGTAACAGTGTTTCCCTGTTTATTTTTCACCAGTTTATTTTTACTTTTGATTATGAAAAGATAACCACAAGAAATCCTGATGTTTGACACAATTCGTCTATAACTTCTCCACACCCAGAGAGGAAACATGAATTTTAACCGACTCTTTCCACAGCACCCCCCTCCACTGCCACTTTCATCTTCTTCCAAACAGCATTAGATTTAGAGAAATCCTATTATTTACAATTTTCTGAAGTTTTCTTAAAACCAAACAAAATTATAAAAACTCAAAACCAAAACATTTAATTACCTGTAAATTATTTATTAAATGATAACTTGTGCTAAGGATGTTTAATTTGTTCATAAGTGCAGTTTAATATCTCCTCTAAATACTGTTTAAAGTTAAAATCAGAGACTGTCATGTTTAAATGTCATTAAAAAGACAAGGGCTCCTCTGTTTTCTAGAGTTTCTCATTCCAACATGGATAAGCAAAAATGTATTGAATGTGGCCCATAGACCATGGACCATGCACCATGGCATACAAAAAACTTAGTTATCTAGAATTAAAATGGTGTTTGATAAAACTGGGTTCTCTCAATGCATTGGAATGAGATTAAGCACTAGTGTTTTATTAATGAGTTAGGGAGCTGAGATGTGTGTATCTTTTGCTCTACCTCAGCGCTGCTGTTGCACTTCTAGAGTATCCATAGATGCTTTTGCCTAAATGGTTATGACACTATCTGATCTTTTTTTTCTTATATGTTGTCTGATTAGTAAAACCTATCTTTTCAGTTAAGCTACCTTTGGTCAGCACCAACTACCACGGTAGCTTCCTGTATTTAAATTCTGGAGTAGCAGTTGTCTATTCAAACATACGATTTTAAATGCTTATTTTTTTTCAGACAATCATTTGTCATTTAATACCTGCCACTTATTTTATTAAAATACTCTTATGTGCATGTATTCATCATCTTGTCCTCCATTCAAATTATCAGTATTTAATAATTACAGCAATAAGTCCACTGTATCAACTTCCCACTAATCGCTTTTAGATAAATCCACTCATTTATCCCCATGGCTGGACTGTAAGGCCATGTCCATTTTGTTCAGTGTTTTTCACCCATGCCTAAAATAGTGACCAGAACAGAAGAAGAGCACTAAATCAATACTTTTAGGTAGGGGATATTTGTTTCCTACTTTATAAATTAGGAAACCAATGAACACAGAGATTAATTTGCCCAAGTCCACGTAGCTAGCTGAGAGGCAGGGCCAGAATTCAAATTCAGGTCTTTCTACTTCCGAAGAATAAGCCTTTAATTCTAGGCTGCACTAGCTCCCATAGGGTGGAAAGAGAAAACTAAGGTAAAGAAAAAGGCACACTTGTCAGCACATAATGGATGTTTAATAAACATTTTCTTATGCAAACTGGAGTATACAGGACTTCACTTTAGTACTCATTTTATTCTCCTGATTGCTGTTCACCGCTCTATCCCCAATGACTGGAACAAGTGTCTGGAACTGAGTAAGCAGTAAAAAAATATTTGTTGAATAATAGATGCCTCTTTGTTTCTTCAGCATGTAGCTCAAAGTAGTTGCTAAGAACATTAGGGGGGTGTGTGTGTGTGTGTGTGTTAGGTTAATGAAAGTTGCACCTCTGAGTATTAATAATCTGGCTTTCATAAGATGTGATTTGTTTCCATCTGTTTTTTGACATATTTCTTATTGTCCATAGAGAAACATGCTAGAAAGGACTGCTGTGGGCAGTTCTAGGCAATATTGGCTAAAAGATAAGCAGTTCCTTAATGACCTTCCAAATTCTTCACAGAATTACAACTTTGTGTGTAGCTTCTAAAAAGGGGTGTGTTATTAAAGATTTGCATCAGTAAATCAGCAGTTGAGAGCCATTTTTCTGCCTTCCAAGCTAATGTCCTGACCATTCCTGCCTTGTGTTTTAATTTTTACTTTCTTTAAGTGATAAATTATCTGTTACTTTTTGTTAGCTTTAGAATACTGCCCCCTTTAAATAGAGATGCAGCTTTAACCTGCTAAAAATGACAGGAGCTTGTCCAGCTCTGGACCTGAGATCAGTAACATCAGTCTTTAAAATTCATGCATCTTCTGTCCTGACCTCCTTTCCTTCTCCTCGCTTGAAACCCTCAGGGACTGTAACTCACTGGCTGAACGTCAGATGCCCAGGGTACTGCCACCTGGACTCCTCAAGGCATTTCCCACCATCAAAACTTCAACCACCTTGTCTCCAGTCTTGCTCTTTGCCAAGGAAAATAATAAACCCAGATTAGGTTTAAGCTAAGGTTCAGTGGCTTGCTATAGCTGCATGCTTTCCTAATCATAGTTTTCAAAATAATTTTTAAGCTGCACAGAAACAACTTCAAAAA
This sequence comes from Physeter macrocephalus, assembly GCF_002837175.3. Classification (NCBI taxonomy): domain Eukaryota; kingdom Metazoa; phylum Chordata; class Mammalia; order Artiodactyla; family Physeteridae; genus Physeter; species Physeter macrocephalus. Next base: position 79,229,824 of record NC_041229.1, read on the forward strand.
AGTTAGTAGATATAACATCATTTTAACATGTGTTAGAAAAAAAAAACATAACTAGCACACCAAACTTGTTATTTGTAGGTTAACATTATTTTGGCAAAGCCTATTTTTTTAGAAAGAGTGCAATCTAAAGAAAAATTATTTATTAGGTGGTCTGTAGCTGTGGGAAAAAATATAGATATATGAGTAAAGTTTGAGAAACAATGCCATATTGTATCTTGTCTAATCACTTCCCAGATGACAGTTGTCATTTATATAGCACCTAAGAAGTCTGGCACTCACGCTAGTTATTTTATACACATCAGCCACCATCTTCACAATTTTTCAGAGAAATAAACAGGCCTTATTATTACCATTTTATAAATAAAGATGCTGAAGTTTAATTAAGTATTTGTGCACAGTAACACAAGATAAGAAGTTGAAGTGAGTCCTCATCTCTGGTACCCCAACTACAAGTCATGTTGTCTTCACAAAATTAAAGAAATACAAAATGTCTCCACTTACCTTGGTTTCAAACATGAGGCATTGTTTTGTATTGGTTTTTCACAGTGTCCAAAAAGGAAAGATTAAGAGGGGAAAAGAAATGTTGTGTATCTTCACTAACACACACTTCTTTTATAAACTCAAATGGCCACACTTTTAGTTTAACTGTGAGCTTCCAAAGTGCTTGGAGGATTTGCTGTTAGAGATGCAGCTTCTTTCTGCCAAGGCTTGCCAAGGGGAGTTTAGTTTACAGAGGCAGGTGTTCCTAGAACTGGGAGGATTCTGAGACTGCCTGATGCAGAAGTTCTCAGCCTGGTGTCCAGGGAGCTCTACGGAGGCTTCCACGTGAGTTCCAGGGGACCCATGAACTCTCTGAAAATATATGTATAATTATATGAATATGTAAGTATGTGCCTTCCTTTTTTCTCCAGATATTGTCTATTACCAAAGAAGAGTTAAAAACCACTAGTCTTGTCTTGACCTATCATTCTACAGTTTAGGGAACTACATGACCAACGCTGGAGAAATCTATACAAGTACAAACAGCCAGGGCCATAATCTTAAATGACACCCATGGGTGCCTCAGAGAGTTCATCTTTCTATCTGTTTATAAATATCTAAATCTTAATAGCAAGAGTAACTCTGGTACTGGAAAGAACTAAACTCATGGTAAAATAGGCATTCATATTCTATGTTATATTTTCAATTCTAACTTTCCAGAGTTTCCAACATGACCCAATTCATTTTTACTCTAAGTAGATTATTTGTAGCCAATGTGAAAAGATCATGTGCTTTATTATATTAGCAAAAATATTTGCTTGATAATTCTTCTTCCTCTTACTGTGTCTCAGGAGATTCTTGTCTTATTGAGCTTTTAGGGAGAAGGCAAGAGTAACATAGGAGCACTGGATCATGAAAAATAATTTTCTTCAAATGTAAGGAACACAACCTAGGGCTCCTCTTTTCTTCAAGAAAGTCAACACATTTCTCATCAGAACAAATCCATCTTGCTGTAAAGGTTATGGGAGGCTTTATTCTCTGCCTTCTTAGAGTATATGATTGATGACAAATAAATACCTAGTAGTTTAGAATAGTTTGCTTTGGAGCATTATGTGAATTGTCCTAATTTCCACATATGGTCAAGGACAATGATGATGATACTAAGCAGTTATTCAGTGCCAGAAACTTTGATACCCTGATCTGAAGGTCTGCTATTTCAAGTTAAATATTCAAGTGAAACAGTAGCCTTTGACCAGGGTAATGTTCTGGGCTATTCCCCTCTTTCAAAGATAATGTTTTCCCGTTTCTGTATTTTGACTTGACATTTTTACTTTTGCATTTGCAAAACTGCGAATGAATTCATTCTGGCCTTGCATAATTTGACCTCTTTGTGTTGAGCTTCTCATTCTTTTTAGCATCTCCCTGCCCTTCATCTGCTATGAATTCAGAGCCAAAAGAAGGGCGTATCTTAATATTTTAAGTACACTTACTACTGAGGTGTCCTAAAAATAACTCGGCAGATTGGGCTGTCTGGCCCATTCACCATTGTATCCCTGGCACCCAGCACACAGAACAGTGCTAATATGGAAGCCCACACTTGTAGGATCTGCAAATGTCCTTGAGGGCAAAAGCAACTTAAGTGCTCAGGTATGCAATTTACCTCTCCACTTCTAATTTCTGGCGTCCTGAACTTAACATAACAATTCCTCACTATCTTTTCCTATCAAAGATGCTTTGACCTTCCATATGAGGATTAGCTTGTTAAATTATATACATACACACAAAACTGTTGAGGTCTTCATTTGAATGATATCAGCTTTATAGATGAATGTGAGATAATGGGTATTTTTACAATACTGAGTCTGCCTGTGATGAACAGATGCTTTTACATGTAATGTAGGCAAATTTATCCATCTTTTTCTTTTTCTGTCCTGTTTTAGAAATATTCGCCTACTCTGAGTTCCTATGTTAGCTTCTAAAAGCTATATCCTTATGTAGTTCACAGTGAATAATCCATCTATAACTGATTTTTAGTGCTTTACTGAGATAAAATTCACAATACCATACAATTCATGGCCCATTTAAAGTGTACAGTTGACTGTTTTTAGTATATTCATAGGGGTTGTGTAATCATCACCATAATATTATTTTAAAATATTTTGTCTCCCCCCCAAAAAAACCTGTACCTGTTAGTAGTTACTCTCCGTTCTCCCACTCCTCCAATCCTAGGAAATGATTGATACTCTGTATATATTTGCCTACTATTGAATTTCATATTAACAGAATCATATAATATATGGTCTTTTGTACTAGCTTCTTTCACTTTGTATAATATTTTCAAGGTTGATCTATGTTGTTGCATGTGTCAATATTTAATTCCTTTTTAATGATGGATAATATTTCATTCAATGGGTAATACCACATTTTATTTATGTATTCATCCAGTAGACACTGCATTGTTTCTTCTTTTTTACTATTTTGAATAATGCTGCTGTGAATGTTTCTGTACAAGTTTTTGTATGGATGTGTGTTTTCATTTCCCTGGGTATATACCTAGGAATGAAATTGATGATTTGGTAACTCTAGGTTTAACATTAGGAGTAATTGTCAAACTGTTTTCCAAAGTTTCTCCACTATTTTACATCCCCACCAGCAACGTAAAAGGGTTCCAGTTTCTCCATATCCTTGCCAATACTGGTATAATTTTTGTCTTTCTGATTATAGCCATCATAATGGGTAAAAAATGGTATCTCACTATGATTTTTATTTGCATTTCTCTGTAACTTTCATTATGCTGAAAATCCTTGAATGTTTATATGGCCATTTGTATATCTTCTTGAACAAATCTCTGTTCAAAACTTTTACCCATTTTTAAGTGGGTTATTTGTGTTTTTAATTGTTGAGTTATTTATATTCTGTGAATACAAGTACTCTATCAGATATATGGTTTTTCAAATATTTTTTTCATTCTGTGGTTTGCCTTTCACTTTCTTGAGGTAATTATTCTGCAGCACAAAAGTGTTTAATTTTGATATAGTTCTATTTATATTTTGTTTGTTTAATTGTCACTTGTGCTCTTGGTGTTGTATCTAAGAAATCATAACCTATAAACCCAAGGTCCCAAACATTTACTCATATGTTTTTAGTCTAATAATTTTATAGTTTTCTCATTACATTTAGGTCTGTGTTCCATTTTGAGTTAGTTTTTGTGTATGGTGTAAGATAGGGGTCCAACTTCTTTTGCACATGGATATACAGTTGCCCTAGCACCATTTTTTGAAAAGACCATTCATATTCCCCATTGAATTGCCTTGGAACTGTTGTTGAAAGTCAATTGACCATAAATTTATGGGTTATTTCTGGACTAGAGTTGATATTTGACTAGAATATCAATTGAATTGACTAGAATATCAGTTCTAAAAAGTCTATCAAGTCTAAAGTAGGAGTCAAATTAATCTTTTTCATATGGATATCCAATTCATCTGAATCAGCATCACTTATTAAATAGACCATATTTTCACTTTCAATATTTTCTAGCTTTCATAGAATTTTATTTTTTTAGTTTATTAGTTATTTAGATGTTTTACTTTTTAATGTATAAATTTTTTCCCACTATTGTTGTTATTTTTGTTATTAATTTCTAGATCTTACCCAGAGTAGCCACACTCTAGACTTGCCAGCGTGTGTTACAGTTTTCTACCTTTTTTTTCTACCTGGAAGCTAGAGTTTTACATGCTTTCCTGCTAATTCCTCTATGAATTTCAAAAGATGTATGTTTTATTTTATCTATCATTTCTAGGTTTTTTACTGCATGAGGGTTTTGAAATTATGTTGTTTGCCATGTTACTGGAATCACAGTCCTGCTTTTCCATTTTTATGCCCTATTTCTGAAAATTGGTGCTAGATTTTCCTAGGAGACTTTTACATCTCTGCATTTTCCCCGTCAGACTTTATTTCAGTGGTCAAAAAAGAGTGCTACATTCCAAAGTATGTGTTTTGTATTCCAGCTGATTTGTGGAGTTTGATAACACTGGTAAGATACTGCTTTTTATTTTGGAATAAGAGCAGCCTTTGTCTCCTGTTTTCTCCTTCATGATGTTAAAGGTGCTTACTGAGGCAGAAGTAAAACAGAGCTCAATTGTCATATACAATTTTCGCTGAAAAGACCTTTGGCTCACTTCAGTGAGTGAATTCAGCTGCCAGATATTTATGTGAGCATCATTCTGAAGGGAAATAAAAACCCTAGACAAAGTTAGTTGAAAAACCTGAGTGATCTTTAAAAAACAGCCTCTTGGAGAAATATTTGGAAAAAAGAAGAGCATCGTGAATGTCAGAGCTATAGGAACCCTTACTTGTTTTGCACCCACTCTTTGATTCTTGGTAGAGGAATTGAGCAACCGAGAGGAAAACACAATTGTCTGAAGACATTCTATGCAGGCATAGAACCATGAGTAAAATCTAAATTCTTTCATTTCCTTATTTTTATATTTTTTATTTCCTCCTGACCTTTCCTAAACTGATATTATTGCCCAGTTTTCCATTGAGGAGTTTGGTGAATGAGACCATAAGCTTTCCTTCCCTCGTATAGTATTTCATAAGATTACTTTTAAAAATCAACCTTTTAATCTTTTAAACCAGATCTTTAACTTTTATCTAATTTATAAACTTTACTGTGACAGACAGCCTCTAGGATGGCCTGAATCATCTTTGCCTCTTGGTGTTTACTTTCTTGTATAATCCTCTCCCCTATATACTTGCTTCTAAATACTAGAATAAGGCAAAAGAGATACGTTCCTCCTGTGATTATGCCACATTACATAAGACTCTGTCTTGCTCTCCAGCTCACTCTGGAGACTTTTCTTGTGTGTTTGATGAAGTAAGCTGCCATATTGGGAATGCCCACATGTCAAGGAACAGTAAGAAGCTACTAGAAGCTGAGAATGACCTCCAGCTAACAGCCAGAAAGAAGTCAGATACTCATTCCTTAGCCACAAGGAAATGAATTCTACTAAGAACCTGAGTTATCTTAGAAGTGGATTCTCCCTAGTCAAGTCTAAAGATGAGAGTACAGCTTTGCTAACACCTTGATTGCAGCTTTGTGTGGCCCTGACCCAAAGACCCACTGAGCCATGCCTGAACTTCTGACCCACAGAAATGTAAGATAATATATCTACATTGTTTTTAGCTCCTAAGTTTGTATTAAGTTTTTAATGCAACAATAGATAACTCATACACTTACCATAAAATCTGCTGTTCTGATACATTAAAATACAACCTCATCAATGAATTTTTGGTATACCATTAATGGACCAAATTGAAACTGAAATATACCAGCAGGTGCTTGTCAGCAGGCCAAGGAAATACAATCAACAATATCCTTTTCTGACTGACCAAAAAAGATTTGAAGTTTTGCGTAAATTAATTTTGTATAATTCATAAGTATTCATTGAATTAATTCAATAAAAATTTAGTCAGCAAGATGCTCTATCAGCACAATTCCAAGTATTTGGCTTGACAAAAATATAAGGGCCTAATCTCATGAATCTCTTTAGTGTAAGAAGCGATATTTTCAAAAATCACTTTTCTTTTGTACTTATTTGCTTCCCTGGCTACACAAAGGGCCCCCTTTTCAGAACTTTCTCCCTCTCCTCTATATTTCTACTAAATAATAATATTGAGTAGAATAATGGTAATAATATTGAGTAGAGTAAATAATAACATCACATAATTGTAATAGTAGTAGTAATAATAAGTTTACAATATTTTACGTAATTTTTACTCCTGTCATTTATGCATTATCTCATTTAACATATTTATTGTATCCTATGTGTAAGGATGGGGTGTTAAAATGAACAAGAGATCATCCTACTTATGCACGTTGTCTTATTACTTAATCATCCCTTCACAATAATTATGTGAACTATTGAACTATTCCTTTTATAGAAAAATAAATTTGACTGCTCTCTGTAACTTGAATCTTATTGCCCCAACTGCAAACCCTACATCTTTATTTCTGTCTATTAAAGTGGTCTTTACTGACGCTCCTCCAAAACACCAGACTTATTTTTGCATAGTATTTGGCACTATCTGGATTATATCATGTATTTATTTCTTTACTATATCTTCCTTGCAGGAGGATATACCTCATTTTGCCTTGTTCATTGCTGTATTCTCAGAGCCTACAAGCATCCTTAGCACATAATCGATAAATAAATAAATATACATGTATATAAACATTGTAAAATAAATACTTCTTGAACAAATGCATTGTCTTATTAGAGAAAAAGGATCATGCAGCAAAATGAAAAGAAACAAAGTCCTTCAGTTTTTACTTTTTTACTTGAAGATGTCTCTTTTTTCCCCAAGATGTAAATTTAATATTGCTAGGAAAGTGGCAATAAGAGACATAGAGTAGCTTGTAAGGTATATGACATTTAACTCGGCATTAAAAAAAAACTTTCAAAAAGATCTTCTTTTTAAAAGCAGTTTTAGGTTCACAGAAAAATGGAGCAAAAAGCCAGAGATTTCCCGTATACTCTCTGCCCCCATTCACACACAGCCTCGCCTATTATCAACATCCCCACCAGAGTGTACATTTGTTACAATCGATGAACCCACATTAACACATCATAATCACCCAAAGTCTGTAGTTTACATTAGTGTTCACTCTTGCTGTTGTACAATCTCTGAGTTAACACAAATTTATGATGATGTGTATCCATCATTATAGTATCATTCAGAGTAGTTTCACTGCCCTAAAAATCCTCCTAACCTGTGGCAACCCCTGATCTTTTTACTGTCCTCATAGTTTTGCCTTTTCCAGAATGTCATATAGTTGGAATCATACAATATGTTGCCTTTCAAACTGGCTTCTTTCACTTGGCAACTCAGTCACTTCTAAGCTGAGAAAACTGGTATGATTTAAAAACAAACCATGAAACTCTGAACCGTGTGAAGTTATCAAGAAATAAGAAAAACAGGAATCTTTAGTCCTGTCTTTTCCCCAAGTGACTCTGTTCCTCTAAAAGTCCTCTCCCTGGGAGAGGGAGATTCAAAAATTAGATCTAGGTCCAGATTAGAGTAAGGTCCAGAATTTTTAGGGTGCTTTGTTATTGAAGCTACCATTTGGAGCAAACAGCTTTGTCCCACCAATTACATATTGCTGTGGGCAGGCAAGTCTGCTGAATCCATGTGCACCTCCCTCTAGGTCAGGGTAGAAGGCAGTGGCTTGTTTCCTTCCCTATTTTCCCAAGAAGCATGAGCAGTGAGAAAGAGGGGCACTGACTGCTTCTCCCAAGCCTCAGTCCTTAATCTGGGGGTTACACAGAGCCACACAGCTTGTGCGTCCACTAAGTCTCAAGTGAAAGGGAGATGAAGAGACTCCCCATGGGAATCCCAAATGAGACAAGTGGCTCTTAGACTGCCACTAGAGAAGAAGCTTATGACTGATTTCTGAATCCTGCGTTCAGCTCACCTTGCTGCCCTAGCTCTGCCTCTGAAAGAGCAATCAGTCAGCTACATCTCTCTCTTCCATGCCCCAAACTCCATGTATACTGTTATCTGCCAGGCCTCAGAGGGAGCCTTCTGTGGTTGGGTGACAAGGCAACCTTTGGATTCCTTGAGTGATGTACTGTCTTGTGAATCTTCAAACATTTTTTTTCAAAGTCAGTGTGGCACAGCTTGCTAAATACTAAGCCGATCATATTATGGAGGCCCAGTTGCCAAGATATCACAAGCTATCTCTGGGGGTTAATGAAATCAATACCTTATTAATTATAAATTGATTGAATTCCATGGTTAATAATGATTTTTAATCAGTAGCGTGCCATAATTATGAGATATACACATGCAACATAGAACAAGAGTCAGAGTGAAGAAAGTAAAATGAAAATAGGAATAGCATCTCACTGAGCAGAGAGGGATTATAAAATGCAGCTCTATTTACAATAGCCAGGACATGGAAACAACCTAAGTGTCCATCAAGAGATGAATGGATAAAGAAGATGTGGCACATATATACAATGGAATATTACTCAGCCATAAAAAGAAATGAAATTGAGTTATTTGTAGTGAGGTGGATGGACCTAGAGTCTGTCATACAGAGTGAAGTAAGTCAGAAAGAGAAAAACAAATACCACAGGGAGATCAGCTCGGTGCTTTGTGACCACCTAGAGGGGTGGGATAGGGAGGGTGGGAGGGAGGAAGATGCAAGAGGGAGGGGATATGGGGATATATGTATATATATAGCTGATTCACTTTGTTATAAAGCAGAAACTAACACACCAGTGTAAAGCAATTATACTCCAATAAAGATGTTAAAAAAAAAAAATGCAGTGCTTAAGAGCCAGTGCTTCATCTCAGCCTGCCTGGATTCTAATCCACACTACAGCTGACTGACTCACTGACCTTGGGCACTGTTGCCTTATACATGTAACTGGGCTAATGATAAAACTGCCATATTGGGTTCTTATAAGGATTAAATTAGTTGGTATACATAAGTGCTTGACTAAATTCTTGGCGTGTAGAAAATCTTTGATAAATGTTAGCTATCGTTATGACTATTGAGTCTATCATTAGATATAGATATCTCAAATCCTAATAGTACAAGGTTAGAAAGCTAATTCAGCAAATGAATTATTCTTTTAGTTCTTTAATTAAAATTATTAAAAATTCTCTATTTCCATAAGTGACAACATCAGTGGTGGTAATTATAACAGTGATATAAAATGTATGATGCTTTCCAGTGCCCTTGGTTTCCTATCTCAGCAATAGTTGAGAATATAGAGAATGAAAAGACCTTTCCATCCATTTTAAAGTCTGCCTCAATTTTAACATCTGTGATGTGGGGAAAAACAGTAGTTATCTCTCAGTTTCTGTGAGCATGAAATGTGTTAATATATGCAGAGTGTGTAGAGGAGTACTTGTTTTCTGCTTAGCTTATATTAGTATTATTATTTCTTTAAATGTTAACTATTTGTTATTTTCTTAAATGTCTGCCAGACTGTAAATAATAGGAGCTGGAATGCAATCAGTTAGAGACTCTGCCATCTGATTAGAGTACTCCAGAGTTACCAAAATAGAGGTTTGTATATTTCTGATGGCTGCGGGGACTAGAGGTGGGGTTGACTTTCTGTTAAGGAGGCGGTAAGACAAGCCTGGCCAGGTTTTTACCAGCAGTGGAACCACACTGTGTAACACTGAGGTCAGATTTTTTGAGATTCCTCAGACTCATAATTAGAGAAGATTTGCATAGAAACGTTTGAATAGTAATAACATTTCTGGCACATTTTAAGTTAAGGTTGGTGCATTAAAAAATATATATATATGTATTAATATATTTTTTATCCCCCAGGAAACTCAGAAAATTAAAACATTTTCTTCTATAAGTACCACTTTAAAATTAAAACTTTCTCTGATAGAAGAGCCAGAATTTTAATTAATCCAGTAGCACTTACTAAATTTACACCTATGTGTGGAATTTCTTTTGAACCATAGTGTAAGATGTGCTTTCTGTTAATTTGTTTTTTTTAATAGGGATTTTTTTTGTTGTTGTAAATATGTGATTTTTCTTGACAAAACTGCTTCTCATTTGTCTGAAATGGAAGAAATATTAAAAACCTTTTTTTTTTCTCTGTAACAGGTAAGGCCAATAACAAGAGCTATTATGAGGAATGGTTTTACTCTGAAATAAATTACAGTTACATATAAAGGCTGCTTGGCTGTTTCTCTAATTAAGGAGTATAAAGCTAGAACTTCTGAGTAAAACATAGCATCAGAATCACAGTGTCTGGACTGCCGTCTCCAAGTTTTCCATTAGAGACTGCCAAAAAAGGATACAGAAACACGAAAGCAAACACCACCACTGGAAACTAATGAAAAACATTTTCATTATTTGAAGATTTATAGGTAGGATTAAGAAACACAGGCCTGGAACAGACACTTGGCCTTATTAACTGAAACCAGCCTAATGGCACCGAAATTACAGAGGAGACGGGCTAACCTGGCCCATGGTCTAGCCTTAATTTGGGGTTGCAGTGGCCACACACTCTAGGAAACTAAGCATCTGCTACCCTTCTCAACAGGCACAGTCTTTTGAGTGGGCCTGAGTCATGCCCTGCTTCCTTTGCCCTTCCGCATCTGTGCCTCTTTCTAAATCCAAACAAAAACAGAAATACCCGGTAAATGGTCATGGCAATAATTTGTTGCATTCCAAACACTGAAATTTGGATAAACGTAGTGTTGTGGGTAGGAGTAGTTACTAGTAGCACCTAAGACTCTTGCATACTGAGAAGAATGTTTTCTTCTCATTTCCACATATTATGGAAAATAAGTCCAATTTTTAAGAATAGACCAGGATGTCTAAAAAAAATAGTAATAATCATTATTTCTAAAAGACTGGGAAAAAGTTATAAAGCAGGGGTAATTTAAATACTACTGGTAGAGATTTAAATTTGTTTAGAAAGTAGTTTGGCATTATCTCCTAAAGTTGAAAACAAGCATTCCCTGTGAATCAGCAGTTTTCTCTTAGGTACATACTTGATAGAAATGTATGGACAGTTGTATTACAAGATATACACATGAATGCCTATTTTAGCTTTATTTGTAATAATTAAGACTAGAAACAGCCCAAATATCCATCATTAGTAAAAAGCATAAATAAGTTTTGTTGTATTCATAGGGTAATATATTATAACAGTGAAAAAATATGAAAATCAGGGATGGATTTCACACTCATAGTATTACATGAAAGAAGCCAGACACAATAGATTACTCATTATATATTTGCATTTACAAAAAGTTTGAAAAGGACAGAATTCAAATATAATGTTGAAGGATATATCCTTTGGTGATAAAATTGAAGAAAAGTGGGAAAATGTACCATAAATTTCAGAATTATGATTACCTTGTGGGAGAGGGGTGCAGAGGGCATCATGATTGAGAGAAAGGATAAAAGGGGGGCATCTGGTGTTTCATGACTTAGGTAGTAGTTATAAAGGTGTTTGTCTCATAATAATTGTTATGCTTCTGTTTGTTGCACTTTTTATTTTGTAATAAATCATGTTTCATAAGTATATATAAAGCATATCTGCTTTCCTTTGCTCTAATTCCATATTCACACTAACATCCTTTGGCTTATTTTTCTATGTTTCTATCTGTCTTTGTCCTGAGAAAGATAACATTCCAAAATGTGAAAGGTGTCATTTGGATCATTAAAAAACAAGAAAAATTCCAACAGGAATTAATGCATTGCATACATTTTTTACCTTGTTTTCTTGTGATAATAGCTAACTTTTTCTTAAGTCTTGTAAAGTGAGTCAGATTACACTGAGAATGCTCTGTATGCATTATCTCATTTAGTCATAACAAGTCTTACAATGTTGATAATATTATCATCTTCACTTCAAAGCCACAGGAATTGAGGCTGAGCAATGAAGTTAAATTACATGTCTAAGAACATAGTTAATTAAAACCCAAATCTGGGGGGCTTCCCTGGTGGCGCAGTTGATGGGAGTTCGCCTGCCGATGCGGGGGATGCCGGTTCGTGCCCCAGCCGGGAGGATCCCGCATGCCGCAGAGCGGCTGGGCCCGTGGGCCATGGCCGCTGGGCCTGCGCGTCCGGAGCCTGTGGTCCGCAGCGGGAGAGGCCACAGCTGTGGGAGGCCCGCGTACCGCAAAAAAAACCAACCCAACTCTGTCTGATCCAGAGCTCAATACCTTAACTGTATCATACTGCATTTTACTACTTCAAAGATATGGTTAACAGATAATCAGCAATCACTTGCAGATTAGTGACAAGATCTAATTTTGCAGTGGCCTGATGAAGGGCTGTGGTAAATTCACCTAGATAATATGACCCTTGATGGCTTCTGATACCCATTAATCAGGTTTCCTCTGGCTATACCCTGACATTCTTCAACTCTGTAACTCAGATCTCTATTACTGCACATGTAAGATAGCAATGTAACTAAACATTTGCAGGCCTATCACTCCATAGGTATGCTAAAATCTCTGAAAATATTGTGTCTACTTATTTTTATCCCTGGAGTTTAGCACAGCACCTAGCACACATTAGGTGTTCATTAGGTGTTCTTGTTAGATTGAGAAGAATAAATGCTAGAAAAAATATGCATCTCACAAACAAGCAGTTACTGACATAATTTTATTTGAAGTATACCCTAAAAGGCATTCTCATGCAAATAGGCAGACTTCTATTGCAGTTTTGCAGATGGTCTAAAATCTTTGCAAACCTGAGCCTTAACTTGGGTATTCTCAAGATATTCTTTAGGAAGACAAGCTTTTCTGAAAGTCTCTCCGCTTCATGGTTTACAATGCCTTAAATAATTAAGTGGTTTTCATGGGCTTCCCTGGTGGCGGCTTCCGGAGCCTGTGCTCCGCAACGGGAGAGGCCAAAGCAGTGAGAGGCCCGCGTACCACAAAAAAAAAAAAAAAAAAAAAATAAGTGGTTTTCAAAGCTGTTGAAAGATTAGGTACCTGATGGATGATCTGCATCCCAGCTTCTCTGAGAAAAGCTAGTTTTATTCTGTCTTCTGGCAACAATAAACATGAAAAACCTGGTGTAAAATGGAATGCATTCCACATTGTAACTGGAAAACATTTCACTGTTCCAGATGAGTCTTGATTTCATGTTTGAACAACCGTTATTATATCAAAAAAAGAGGTGGTTCTTTTGCTGTCTAGATAATAAATTTCCTGTCAATTCTGCTTTTAGACAACAGATTTGAACGTGGGTTAATCAACATCTTGGTTAATGGTTGCCAAATATGTATTAAGATAAAATGTAATATTCTTAACCTTGAAATTATGTAGAACCTATATTATGTTCTTTATACGTAATTCAGAAGAGATTTCCAAATCTTGCCATGCTTCTTTATTACCATTTTGAAAACTACTTTTCTTTTTGCCTGATAAACTGGTAAAACTCATTATTCATAATTTAGAATGATAAAATAATTAGATACTAAATTAGAATGCTAGTTAGTAGAGTTTGTGAACATGTTTACACAGACAGAGACAAAACCTGTGAATAATACCTTAGGTCACTTATCATAGAAAGATGTAGGTTTTTTGGTTTTTGTTTTTTAAATAGTTAGGCAGTTGCTTCTCTGGGAGAGTTTAACATTTATTTTGCTTAATCTTAGAGTAACAGATAACAATACCTATCAGGGTTCTACTTTCAGTCCATGCTACTCTTAAAATAGGGAAAGCACATAAAATATTTTAAAACTATCTTATCTTCTCATAGTTTTCCTACCAACCAGTCATGTGATTTCTAGGTCTTCTCATTGAAGGATTTTACCTTCACCTGGGATTAAATATGTTATTATTAATTTAAGAGTCAGGTGATACTTAATACTGGACTGGTATTAAGAGGGTGGTACACTTTAAGCAAAAGAAAATGCAGAGGAAAAATTTTATATAATTTTATTTTAGCTCAATCTTTGTTTACATTACCATGGAGATGCCTGGAGGCAGTGGGTCATAGTATAAAACAAGGGAAAGCCATGGCTATTGCAGTTCTGCTACAATTTTGTGGTCATTCGTCTTATTTGATTATAATTTGATTTGTGTTAATGTTGGTGGGGAGAGGATGAGAAATGACCACATGATATTTTAATGGCCTTATATTTTTGAGGTTATTCCTACCTGGATACACATAACTATGGATTATTCCCTTCTTTCCTTTCCTTCTTTCCTTCCCTCCTTCTTCCCATAAATATTTATTAATGCTTACTGTGTGTCTGGCCGTGGGTTAGATGTTTGAAATACTCTGTGAACAACAGTAAAACTTTATCACCTTTGTAAAATTTATATTGCCATAGAATAAGGTAGACAGTAAACAAAAGATAATTAATAAATAAATTATTTAGTGTTATATAACATGTTGGAATTTAACAGTTGCTAAGGAAAATAGATTAGGAAAAGTAGGATCAAGAATGGGATATCGTGGAAAGCAGCTGGAGGGTCTTGAAGAGAGGAGTTACATAATGTCATTTAAAATGCAGAGAATCACTCAAGTGTCTTAACTGTCATGTTGAGAACAGACTTTAGAGGAGCAAAGATAGAAGCTAGGAGATGAGTCAGACTATTATAATAATGTAGTCAATATGTGATATATCTTAGAAAAGAGTAGTAATGAAGGTGTTAGAAAGTGGTCAGATTCTATATATATTTTGAAGAATTTTCTGATGATCTGAATATTAGAAGGGTGAAAAGAGAGGAAATAAAGATGACTCGAGATTTTTGATCTGAGCAATTTAAAGGATAGATTTGCAACCATTCAGAATAAAGAGGGTCTTGGGAAACATCTTGGATAAAATAAGGAATTCCATTTTGGACAGTCAACTCTGAGACGTCCATTAGACCTCCAAGTGAAGAAATCAGGAAGACAGTTGGATATACAAGCCTATGAATATTAATTATGTAGTCAGCATATAGATTGTTATTTAAAACCATGAAACTGAATGAAATCACAAGGAAGGGAATGCAGATAAAGAAGGCAAGGGAATCAATGACTGGTCCTTTAACAAATCAGAGGAAGAGAGAAATAAAAGCTGAGAATAAGGAACCATTTAAGTAGGAAAAAATCCAAATAACTGTGATGTCTTGGGAGTGCAAAGGAAAAAAAAGTATTTCACGGTGGAGTGAGTGATTCAACTACTGAAAGGCAAAGAAGAGGATAGAAAATTGATTAATGGAATACATCAATGAGTATGTCATTGGTGAACCTGGCCAAAGAAACCTGTGGAGTGGTGGAGGCAAAAGCACTCTAAAGTCTGAAGTTAATTGTGTCTTCTCTGGCCATAAATCCTCAGTGTCTCCATCCTATAGGACCTGTAAATGGCCTTTTGGCCAGTTAGCCTTCTATTACTGCTCAAGCCCCAGACCTAGTAATGTGCACTTATATATGCTTCCTTGTCTTTTGCAATATAGTTGTCAAGACCACCATCAAATAGGTGAGAGTTCTAGTTTCACTATTGCCGTTTCCATGACATCTGGGATGTCACTTAACCTCTTTGGCTTCTGGTACTCATATCAATATCTACCTTAAAGAGTTATAAGAAAAAAGCACTTGGCACACTGCCTGGCACCATAGTAAGTGATCAGTTAGTGATAGCTATTATTATCATCATTATTATGCAACTACAAGGCCTTGATGACTCTGCTGGAGTTGTTAGTCACTTTATAGTATCCAATAAAATAATCCTGGGAATCTCAAAATCTTTTCATTCATTGAAGAAAAGGCTATGCAAACCTTCTTGTCCTTGAATGTGGGAGTCTCTAATACCCCCGAATTCACACACATGAACCTATTCTCTCTAAAAAGACAGCTCCTGAGCAGCCTAACCTGTCCCTATAGGATGACAGTCAGTCAGATATCATTTTTGTTGCTTCACCTGGATGACTCCTTGGCCACCAGTTTACTCTGGTCCTCACTTTTTTACCTCGCGCTGCATGTATGTCCCAAGTAGGCTCCTCCAAAGAAGTTGGAGATGCCTTTGTCTGAAATGATCTGATAGCTCTCCAAATGTTAAGACATTTTTGAATCTCAAGAATGCCTGTATGGGGAAAAATGGAATAGAGAGTTGGTACAGATATTTAAATAGTTTGATGGAAAATGTGGAGAAAGAAGGATAATGTATATAATAGTTAAGAACATGGACTGGGAGTCAAACTTGAATTCAAGTAATGTGGAACAGTTTCCTGACAAAGTGCCAGCCCCCCGAAAAAGACCATCATGAAAATCAGTTGATCATAAAAACTAATTTTATTAAAGTTACAGCAAGTAAGGATACCATCTGGGTAGTTTTAGTAGTGTTTTAAAAAGATGAAGTTAGGGAGGAGTTTTCAGAGGGTTCTAGGACCTGGACTGGGGGATTTTAAGGTAAATCTTGCAAGGGAGGAAGTTGGTTGAAAATTGGTCGGAGTATGGGAAAAACAGCTGGGGTAGGTGGACAGAGCAAGGGGAGGACCTTAAAGAAGTCTTAATAAGCATGCAATTAGTCTTAATAAGTAGGCTGTTTTAGTTGGATCACAGTCTTATATTCTGGGAGCAAGTATTTCTTGGAACAAGCAGCCCAGGAATTGTTTGGTTTGGTATTGTTGAACATAGGTTTAGGAAAATAATGTCTTATCTGAGTATTATTTCATGTAGGAAATTATGTTAACTTCGGTTCTCAATGCTTATGTTGTTTAAACCTTGCTGTCTTTATCTTCAAAATGAAAGTTTGAATATTAAAATATGTAAAACATTTATGTCTGGGCCTGATTTTGAGCAAATATTCAGTGTATGTTGGCGATTATTTTTACAGGTTCTTATTGAATAAAACATATGCATTTTGATGCTAACATCAGAGAACCCATGTTCTGGTGTCAGACTGCCTAATTTCAAGTCGTAGAACGTCACTTGCTAGCTTGTCTCCTACTGTAGACTGCAAACTTTTAAAATGATCTTTTCTTATCTCACAATTGGAATGTAAAAAACACATTTTTATATTGGATTGCCAATATTCAAACGGAAGTGACTGAAAGCAAAATGTGTGTGCTTATCTAACCCACGCTATTAACAACCCTTGCTTTATTTGCAGAATGACATGAATTACATAGCATCCAGTGGACTTCTATTCAAAGATGGCAAAAAGCGGATTGATTACATCCTGGTTTATAGAAAGTCAAATATACAGTATGACAAAAGAAACACATTTGAAAAGAACCTCAGAGCAGAAGGCTTGATGTTAGAAAAGGAGGTATGTGCTTTAATAGTATTAGCTATGTGGTATAATATGCTGGAAGAGATATGATTGTGTATGTTTTAGTATAAAAGTGTATAGCAAGTGGCTTTTTAAAATGTATAGCAATTATCTCCCAAATGTAAAAGAAATGCATATGTATAGTACTATTTTAAAATATATTCCTTTTTTACTCTACATGTTTCCGTAAATTTAAATATTTTTCAAAGGGCATAACTATTTTTACAATTTTAAAAATTAAAGAAGGAATGATTCTATATAAAGTACAAAACTCTAGGAAAAGAAAAACAAAATGTTGAAAGAAAAGAGTTTGCCAAACTGTGAATGTCTAGGTTTTAATATTTTTTGTTTTAAAATTTTTATTTTGTATTGGAGTACAGTTGATTAACAATGTTATTGATAGTCTCAGGTGTACAGCAAAGTGATTAAGTGATTCCGTTAAACATATACATGTATCTATTCTTTTGTGCATGTATCCTTTGAACCATGTTTTTCTCTGGATATATGCCCAGGAGTGGGATTGCTGAATCATATGGTAACTCTATTTTTATTGTTTTAAGGAACCTCCGTACTGTTCTCCATACTGGCTCTACCAATTTGCATTCCCACCAACAGTGTTGGAGGGTTCCCGTTTCACCACACCCTATCCAACATTTATATTATTTGTAGATTTTTTGAAGATGGCCATTCTGACTGGTGTGAGGTGATATCTCGTAGTTTTGATTTGTGTTCCTCTAATACTTAGCAATGATGAGCATCCTTTCATATGTCTCTTGGCCATCTGTATATCTTCTCTGTAGAAATGTCTATTTAGGTCTTCTGCCGATTTTTTGCTTGGGTTGTTCGTTTTTTGGATATTGAGCTGCACAAGCTGTTTGTAAATTTTGGAGACTAATGCCTTGTCAGTAACATTGTTTGCAAATATTTTCTCCCATTCTGTGGGTTGTCTTTTCGTTTTATTTATGGGTCCCTTTGCTCTGCAAACGCTTTTGAATTTACTTAGGTCCCATTTGTTTATTTTTGTTTTTATTTCCATTACTCTAAGAAACAGATCAAAAAAGATATTGCTGCAATTTATGTCAAAGGGTGTTCTGCCTGTTTTCTTCTAAGAGTTTTATAGTGTCCAGCCTTACATTTAGGTTTTTAATCCATTATGAGTTTATTTTTGTGTACGGTATTAAAGAATTTTCTAATTTCATATTTTACATGTAGCTGTCCAGTTTTCCCAGCACTATTTATTGGAGAGACTGTCTTTCCTCCATTGTACAGTCTTGCCCCCTTTATCATAGATTAACTGACCATAGGTGCGTGGGTTTATTTCTGGGCTTTCTATTCTGTTCTGTTGATCTATATTTCTGTTTTTGTGCCAGTATCATACTGTTTTGATGATTCTAGCTTTGTAGTATAGTCTTATGTCAAGGAGCCTGATTCCTCCAGCTCCATTTTTCTTTCTCAAGATTGCTTTGTCTATTCGGGGTCTTTTGTGTCTCCACACAAATTTTAAGATTTTGTTCTAGTTATGTGAAAAATGCCATTGGTAATTTGATAGGGGTTGCATTGAATCTGTAGATTGCCTTGGGTAGTATAGTCATTTTGACAATATTGATTCTTCCAATCCAAGAGTATGGTATATCCATCTGTTTGTGTCATCTTCAGTTTGAGCTATTTCTTCTTAATCCTGTTTCTTATATGCTTTTTAAAAAGACTTTATTTTTTAGAGCAGTTTAAGGATCATAGTAAAATTGAGAGGAAGGTACAGACATTTCCCGTATACCACTTTAACCCACACATGACCCTTTTATCATTATGTAAAGCCCTTCTTTATCCCTCATAACTTTCCTTTCTTCAAATGCTTTTTTTAGTGTTCTTTAAGGAAAGCTATTTTTTTCAAGTGAAACAATAAAAGTAACAATGCTCACTAGGAAAAAAATGAAAAATAGAAAGGAAATAACACATAACCCTCACTCTTATTATCTAAAAATAACCACTCATGCTATTTTAAACATTCTAGGGTTTTTTTTAAAAAAATGTATTTATCATATTACAGAAAAGAAAAAAAATGTAAAAAATCAGAAGTATAACAATGTACAAAATAAAAAGTCAAAGTGCACATCTACCATCTCTCAAATCATACCCTTTTCTCCTTTGGTAGCCTTGCTAATAATACCTTGAATTATACTGTTCAGTGTCCCTCAATATATTTTCTATGTATATACAAACACATATAAATTTTTTACATAAAATTAGTCATGATATACTTACTATTCTGCTATTCAATTCTGTTGTTTAACAATGAATTATGGATATCTTAAACTGCAGTGTATTTAGAGCCAACTCATATTTTTTACTCAGGTGCATAGTATTACAATTTGGTGATTTAGCCAACTGTTCCCTTACTGAGAGAAAAAAATTAAATTAAGGATTTGAGGGACCCCTAAATTACTACTGATTGGATTTAACTACTTTACCAATAAGTGGATTGACAAGGTCAAAAGCTTTGATGATTTATTTGCTTAAATATCTGGGTAATTTGCTAATAAGCTTTATCAATGGAATAGAGTGGTCACCCATATTTTTATATGATATTGGAAACCACCCCTACTTTTTTGTTCCCATGGGACATCTCTTGTGATTAGTTATCTGAGGAACATCCATAGGAAATACTGAACTATAACTCAAGGTGGCCCTAGCAAAACTAATCCATTTATATTTATTAAAACTCTTTTACTATGTATCAAATAACAACTATACACTGCCTTACCTCGTTATGAGGTAAGGATTTATTCACACACTGCCTAGTGTTACAGAATTGGGCAAGTGGAATTCTGATCTCAGTTTCTACTGACTCCTTTAGTTGTGTTTCCTCTGGGAATTTTAACCCAGAAAATCCATATCACTAGTGATTAATTCAATTAGAAAGTATTTATTGAAAAAATCTTACAAACTCAAGTCTTGTGATAGGTTTTTATTAATTTAATTTCCTTGTGATTTCTCAAAATCTCCATACAAACAGAATCAATCAAGTGATTGATTGTCATCTGTTCCCAGAGCAGTTTATACCTGCTTGCTATTATAATACTGGTAGTTATTTTGCTTATGTATTTATAATTATTTCTTAATTCAGCAAGTAATTGTGACAGATTCCATGAAGATGTTGGAGATCAGATGAGTTAAGCAGACCATACTCCTGCCTTCACTGAACATACAGTCTGTGGAGGAGTCAGTCATGAGAATTGTTTACTTGTAAAAGAGATATAACTTGGCTCACAGTCTCCACCTAGTTTTCTTGGTGGAAAGTCCAGATTCTCTTGTGTGTGTTCCTCTCCCTCGCTCCTCCAAGTTTTCCCAAGAATAATACTGGATGTTATTCATCCAAAAGGGGTTTTGTTTTGCTTTTAAGGGAAATCCATTCATTCTTGAGCTCCCACTCTTCAGTTACTGCCAAAAGATTCGCATTTTTCTTAAAAAAAAGCATCATGTCCCATTTTTTTTCTATTTTTTCTAGAAAAAAAGTACACATGTGTACCTTTGTTCCTGGACAAATGGCTTTTCATTCTAGGTTCCATAATTACAGCTCTTTTAAGTTCACATTCACATGATTAGGATTTGGTCCCCACAGTTCAATAAAGTGCCAGGACAGCTGGCCAGAAAGGGTATTCAACCTCAGCTGCACATTTCATTGGAATGACCATCCCCACAAATGGTAGCCATCGTGTTCATACAAGTTACCAGGCTCTACTTCCCCTTTCCTTCTATTTACCTCCTCATAGAGATAAATGACTTATTTTTCTGACAATGGGAAGGGTTAAGGCTACCCCAATTCTGTAGAATAGATGATATTAGTTTTGTGGCAGAGTTGAGGAATTTGTATATCTTCCCTCCAGAAAGGCCCTAAAAGCCATATGAAATTTGATCCAAAAATCTCTAAGGAACTCTGTCAACCCAAGCAAAGGAGAGTGCTGCAAATTTTTTTAAAAAAATCTTGTTATACTCTTTCCACTTGACTAGTACTTGCATATCTAAGAGGATATTTAGGTGGCTTTGCAAAATAAAGCTATTCTAATCCAAGGTGATTTTCAATCTCTACTTATTAATATAAAGTCTAAAATCCTTCCTTACAATACCCTTTATAAATTCATATCATGTTAAGTGACCTAAAAGAGAAGCAAATGGTGCTAGAATGGCTTATAAGGAGGTCAGTAATCTAATCTTGAGGATGAGGGAAGACAAGAAGGAAAGGGAGAAGTAAAAATCAAAGAAATAAACTTTGAACCGAGATTTGGAAAATGAAATAGTTAAAATAGGTGGATAAAAGGGATAGATGTTTTCATCTATGAAACCAGTATTGAAATCTGGTTTTCAATACTGGCTGCACATTAGAATCCCCTGGGGATCTTTTAAACCCTTGATGCCAGACTCCACCATAGTGTGGATCAACTGAATATCAGTATGGTGGTGGGAGGAAGAACACTGGTATTTTTAATACCAGAAATAAAAAGTACTAAATGAGTTTGGAAAGAATGGCTAGGATTAAGTAATTCCATTTTGTAGTTTAAGACTTTTGATGATTTTCTTAGGAAAAATGGGAAGCTACTGAATAATTTAAGCAGGCAGTATCATGACCATATTTGTTTTCAAAAATGAAAGCTTAGATTGCTGAAAAGCGTATAGATTTAAAAGCAAGACTGGATATGCACAGAGATCATGGGTGGCATTAGAAATGGAGAGAAATGAATAGATCTGATAGATATTTAAGTTAAAATATAGATATTTTGTGGTGGTTAGGATATGGTAGAAAGAGAAAAGATTTCAAGGATAACTTGGGCTTGTGACTTGAGCAATTTCTTTAATCATTCAAGGAACATTAATGAAGTACCTATTATTTGCTTCATTCTGGGGACAAATAGAAACCAAGATAAAAATGGGCCACGTTCTCATGGGAGGAAAGAAACCATAAATATACAAGAAAATGACATAGTAAGGAATATTACCAGTAATTAAAACAGAATAATATTATATAGAGAGTGTGACTAAGTAGCTATGTTAGCATGTGTGATGTGAAAGAAATTAATCTGAATGAAAAGGAGTCCATCATGTGGAAGATAAGGGAACAGAAAACTATTTGCAGAAGGAATAGCCAGTATAAAATTGCTGGCCATCAGAAGAGAGCTAATTTGGGGAGACAGTGGAATGGGATTTTGGGACTGAAGATCAAAAGCTTGTAATTGAGGTACCATTGAGAAGTAGAAGTAAAAATGTTTGAAGTTTGTGTTTAGAGCCCAAATGAGGAGTCTAAACTGAAGGTAAATGCTTTAGCCTTTATAATATAGATGGTAATATAAGCTGTGTATTAGTACGAAATCACTGGAGAGAATGGAAAAAAAAAAAAAAGAGCCTAGGAGTGAGCCTGTAAAAAGTAGGAAAGGAAAATAGACAGTTAAAGGAGTTAGATGTAGGTGGAAGAAGAAGAGATGAGGAGTCACAGGGAAGATTGGTTTTCAGGGTAAAATACGTTAAGAAGTCAAGTAAGACAAGAAAGAGGCCCAATTAGTTGGAGAATGTGGAAATCTTTGGTGAAATCAGTGAGAATCATTTCTCTGAGGAGATGGACTTGGAAGCTAGACTGTCATGAATTGAAGAGTGACTAGATAATGCAAAAATAGAGGCTGCAGCAAATATCATCAACCAACTTGCTCATCTGTGAATGGGAGGATGAAGAGCAAGAGCCAGAGAGGGAAATGAGGTCTCATGAGGTTTCACTTCTTTCTTCCTGTTTTCATTTTTTCTTATATGAGATGCTTAAATGATGATTGGGAAGATCCAGGAAAGAAGGGTGAATGGAGAGAGGCAGGAAGAGAAGGGAAGAGAAGGAAAGGGAAGAAACAGAAGAGAAAGATCGAGGAAACAGAAGACAGTTGAGATAAAAAATTAAAAGGCTTTTGGGGAAGGATGAAGGGGGAGATCCAGTAGAGAGTTAGAATATCAAGGAAAATTAAGATTTCTAAATTGTATTTTAAAGTTAACTTTCCACAGTTGTTTTGGTTGCCAAAGATATTTTTACTTATGTTCCTAATTCTAAGAGTAATGACATTGATTTTTTAAATGGTTGAGTTAATTAGGACTAAATTAATTATCACAATGTTAATGTGTAAAATCAACCTGCTATGACAAACACAGTTTAAGTGAACAAAACATGTTCATATAATAAGCATGCTGGGACTTCCCTGGTGGCACAGTGGTTAAGAATCCACCTGCCAATTCAGGGGACACGGGTTCAAGCCCTGGTCCAGAAAGATGCTGCATGACGCGGAGCAACTAAGCCCATGTGCCACAACTACTGAGCCTGTGCTCTACAGCCCACGAGCCACAACTACTGAGCCCACGTGCCACAACTACTGAAGCCTGCATGCCTAGAGCCCATGCTCTGCAACAAGAGAGGCCACCACAATGAGAAGCCTGCGCACTGTAACAGAGTAGCCCCTGCTCACCACAGCTAGAGAAAGCCTGTGCGCAGCAACAAAGACACAATGCAGCCAAAAATAAATAAATAAATAAATAAATAAATAAATAAATAAATAAAATAAGCATGCTAACATTATATCATGAAAAAGTATTGTCTTAAAATTTCCACAAGATTGTTCGACACTGTTTATATTGATTATCTATTGCTGCTTAACAAATCACCACACATTCATCAGCTTAAAATAAAACCCATTTTTTAGCACACAGTTCTGCAGAGCAGAAGTTTGGGCATGGTATGGCTGAGCTCTTGGCTCTGTTTCTCACAAGATTTAAATCAGTATGTTGGATGGGCTTGCATTCATACCTGGAACTCAGGATACTCTTTCAAGCTTATGTGGTTATGGTAGGATTCAGTTCCTCGTGGTTGTAGGACTGAGTTGCCCATCTCCTTGCTAGCTTTCAGCCAGGTACCTCTCTCAGCTCCTAGAGGCCATTCTCATTTCTTGCCACATGCCCCCCACCGTTTTTCACAAGGAAGACTCTCCCTTGTGTCCCTCTGCTGTTTTGAATCTCTCTTGCCAGGAAAAAAGCCCAGTCCTTTTTAGAGACTTATCTGCAGTGGAAGACAATATCTCTTTTTTAAAAGCAAATGTGCCTTATAATAGAACTTAATCATGGGAGTGAATATGCCATAATATTCACAGATCCTGGAGATTGTACAAGACAAGCACAGTAGGGCATGAGGATCTTAGAGGACTTCTTAGAATTCTGCCACTATTAAAAAAAATCAATATCATGTGTATCACCCTTTTAAGCAAACAGACATAGAAAGATACTTAACTCCATGATTACAAGATAGAACCTAGATATATTTTTAGTTTAAACCTTATGTTAACTGATGACTAACTGGTATCTAAATACTTGTAGCTATCTGAACTATCAAATCCAGCATTTTGCATTATCATAAACATTTATTTCTTCTTAAAGTTTCTACTATTATAGGCTGTGGGCTTTGTCTGCAACTTAATTTTAATAACTATTAAATTGAAAATATTTAGAGCTTGTGGCAGGTGGAAAGGGAAAATGAAATTGTGAAAATGTCAGCAAGTATTGGATTTGTTAGCTGAAAAATGGGAGTATTCCCTAGGGAACAAGTTCCCATTTTTAAAGTTTATATTCCTCAGAGTTAAGCACTGAGCCTGACACAGAGTGCATCTCAGATCTTCATTAAATTGCATGCTGATGTGGACAGTTTCTAGATAATCACATCATCAGCAGTTAATGATCCATATTTGAAGACTGTATAAATGAATAGGTAGATGATCTGTAACTGTCAGGATAGGTGCTTTGTTATCCAAGTGTATTTCCAGATTATATCAGCATTTTGTTTTTATCTTAGACTTAATACCGTGAGCTACCATATTCCTTTTTTTCTTTTTTCAGCCCTCTGCCACCAACTTGTAGAGCGACTGTGTAAAAACACATTTTAAAATTTTCTTTTCTCTCAAGAATGAATCTTCTACCTCTTGGGAATTTTGGATGGAATAATTAAATAATAATGTGAAGTGTGAAGGCGGTGGGTGCTTTGTTCCCTTGGAAAAGCCTGCCTGCATCAGAGCTACACAAAATAGTGCCAGATTGGGAGCTTCTGATTCCAAGGGAGAAAGTAATTTTTCTCCCTGCCAACACCAGCCCTTCCCCAGCCTCCTACTCAGTAGCTGCAAGAAAATAAAACTACTTTTGTTTTTTGTTTTTTTGGTTTTTAAGTAGAGGTACAGCAAAAGAGAAATTAAATCGAGGAAATTATAAGAGAAGACAATTTATGTTGCTTGGAAAAGATATATATATATATTTAAAGTTAAGACATACAAAATTAGAAATGTTCTAGCTGTATGTGCACTCAGCTTGACGTTTCATTCATCAGTGGTAGAATTAATGAAGTAACATCCTTCTAAAGCATCTCCTTTATTTGAGTGTAATAGATTTTTTCACATCTTAAGGGTTGACAGAAATGAATTAGTAATCAGTGCTAAGCCAGCTATTCATGATGCTAATTTGAATCCTGACATAGTACCTCTTCCAGAATAATTCTGGTTTATTTGCTTTCTTGTCTTCATAATCTCTTGCTTAGGTACACGTTACATAGAATGTGTACTCAAAGTAAGTTAACTCATTCATTCATTCATCCACTCAACAAATGCTTAGTGACTACTATGTGCCTGGCATAGAACTAGGTGCTTACTAGACATAAATGAACAAAGTGAAAATCCCTTCTCTCATGGCATTTACATAAATAGACTGATTCATTAGAAGATAATAAGTACTATAGGAAAAAATAGAGCAAGGTTAAGAATGATGGGGTGAGGGCAGGAAAGTCATAGTAAGTGACCAAATGATGGAAGTAGAGTGAATGAGAGGGAGATTAGTAGGAGAGTGGGTTCACAAGATATTGAAGGTGAAATTATAAAAGGCTGTGTAGGTCATTGGAAAAACTGGTTTTCACTCTGATTGAAATGGGCTTCTGAGAAGTTATATGATTTGAGTCACGTTTTAAAGAATAACTCTGGCCATTGTGCTACGAGTAGACTATTGGGGGCAAGAATGTGAGCAAAGGCTCTGTTAGAAAGCACTGTAGAAATCTAGGCCAGAGATGGTGGTGACTTAGACCAGGGTGGTGGCTGTGGAGGAAGTTGGGAGTGACCAGATTCTAGCTGTGTGTACCGTAAGGTAAAACAAATCAGGAACCAAATGGTAGTATGAAACTCAGGTTTTCCCGGTGTGGAGGCTAAACCTTCCCAGGTCTCTCCCAATACCCATGCATGTATTAGTCACTCCTTCTTCGTGCTGCTAAAATATTCTGGCAACCAAGATGCCTAGGTTCAAGAACCATGATGCTCTGTGGGAGGGTATGATCTTCATTCATACTAGAATAAGGCTCAGCTCCTGAGAAACTATTTTTTGTGTCCCAGTATCTGCTCATTCCACAGTAGAGATCCCTGCTTTCAAACTTGTGTGAAACCATTGGAGGGAATGCAATAACTTAACATCAGTGCATTTCTCAAGGGATTGGTTTTGTTTGTTTGTTTGTTTTTTCTGTTTGTTTTCTTTTACGGTACGTGGGCCTCTCACTGTTGTGGTCTCTCCCGTTGCGGAGCACAGGCTCCAGATGCGCAGGCTCAGCGGCCATGGCTCACGGGCCCAGCCGCTCTGCAGCATGTGGGATCTTCCCGGACCAGGGCACGAACACGCGTCTCAACCACTGCACCACCAGGGAAGCCCAAGGGATTGGTTTTTGTCTTAAATCACTCCACATGTAGAATGTGGCATTCTGGTATAGATTGATTTTTGTCTGAGTCTGGACTCATTCATTTTCATAGAGGTCTCACTTCCAGATTCTGGGGGGAAATAAGCACTGAATATGTTTTCTGTAATCTTGAGGATTTCATTTTCTCTGTCCTTGAATAACTGCTGAAAAAGAACCCACATCTCCCTACGAACTAAACAATGACATAAAGGCATAGGGCACTTTAAATACAGACAGAGGAAATAGATAAGTTTTCCAAAGAAACTATAGTCTATAGAAATACAGTGTTATTACAATTTATACCATTTATATTACCAAAAGAAAATATTTAACTCTTCAATCACTTGATTCAAGTCACTCTACTTAATAGTTTTCCCCAAATCATAGGTTGTTACTGGCTTTTTGCTTGTATAACTCATAGCCTACTATAGAAGGTCTACAAAATCAAGGAAAGGTTCCACCAAAGATGAATCAGGTAGCTGTTTACTGAGAAAAAGAAAAAAAAGAAAGATTCTAGTGAAGTTTTGAAATTAGCCATTATTTTGACCATTGTCTGATTTGAGAGGCATGCTCTTAACTGAGGATGAACATTCTGGGTAAACCTCTTATACTTGGGCCCTTTATAGTCCAGTCTCTCATAAGACTCACAACTCTGTGAATTAAGACCATTCTCTCCATATCCCAGGAGAGAAAACTGAGGATCAGAGAGGATAGGTAATTTCCCCAAGGTTGTAGAGCTAGTAGATGGTAGAGATGGAATTTGTACTTACCTCTTTGTGATTCCAAACACTATGTTCTTTCTTCCATACCATGTGATTTCTTCTAAGTAGGCAGTTTAGGATTAAATAAATATATTTACGTTGTGCTTGGTAAGTGAAAGGCAAGTTGGTGTAACACCAGTAGCCGACACCATCATTTCAAAAAAAGGATATTTGCTATCACTTTGAATATAAGAACTTTTGTATGGATAAAACAGGAAAAACTATAATAAAACATGAAATGATCCTTTTACTTGCCTCACATGAGGGAGTCATTTAAATAGGTGAATGCCTATGCTTTAGAAAGATTTTTGTTTTGTCTTTGCCACTCCTGCACAGAAACCTTTCAACCAAATCTGGGACAGTTACTAAAAAGAGCCTGGAGATGTCAACATCATAATTATTCTTTTTTTCCTTGATCAGTGACAGATTTCTAGCTGAGTGAAAAAGATATATTTTTAAACAAACAGTTGTTTGAATGAATTAATGTTCATTTAAAAAGTTATATACATTATTTCCTCAAGCATAGCTAAAGTGTGTAAACTTAGTCTGAATTCAAAGGCCTTTAGATATTTAACACCTAATATGCCTTCTGTCATTGTTAATTTTTTTTATCATTCTTTATCTTTAATTTAAAACAAACATATTTGAAGTAGGAAAGTCCTTTGGAAATTGCACAGGAAGCACCTTTTGCTATTTTCCCCTGGTGATTTGAAAAATACCTAGTACCTCAATAAACTATAAAGAAAAAATAACACATCGTCCAAAATTTTGGAAATTCTGTTTACTTTATTTACCTTCTCATATATTTTAGCAAGTACATGCATATTAAAATGTCTCACAAGTCCTCTAGTGAGAAACCCTAAATTGTCTTGACCTTGGAATGATCCCTCCTTTTTTCATAATACTTCAGGGAACAAACACTTCCAAATGCTAGTCTGTGAAAGTGCCTGTCCAGTGTCAATGGTGATCAGCCTGCTGTCTACAGCTGAGTATTATTCCAATGATTGTCCCATGGCTCTCTAATAATACTGTTTTAAAATGTGGGTACTACAAATTTGAAATATGTTCTGGCAAATTCATGAAATTAGCCATATCTAAAACATAGCTTTTGAATATATGAATATAAAATTGTACAGTTTAATTTTTAAATATATAATTTTAAATTAGACTGATAAATTTCTTCCATACTTTTGAGCTTTTAAGATTGTTATGTTTCTTGAGATGTTCCATCTAGTTGAAATTTAAAGGAAAAATGTTAACCAAGGGGAGTCCAGCTGTATGTAACCTGACATGTTGTGCCTAAATGGAAGTGAAGAGCAGGTCTTCCTTGACATAATTCAGCTTCTCTAATCATTTGAGGAATAAGCTCTGTGGAGTTCAGTGCTACAGTGGCCACAGACTTCTTTCTTGCTCTATGGGCCTCAGATATTGTAGAAATTTCAGAAAATAACTGTCTAGGCTTTTTTTTTTAAGTATAATATGAACATTAATGATATATAATGACAAAATGGTCAATTATTTAGTTACTTATTTTAGACTACTGGACCAAGTCTAGGAATCTTGATGATTATTTGGTTCAAAAAGGCATCTGATTCTCTGTTAGTGGTATGAGAAAAATATTCAGAACAATGGAATCCAATTCTGGGAATTCTTAAGAATTAGACCAGAGTATTCAATTTTGTTAAAAGCTCCTTAGATAATTCTGATGCACACTTGATTTTGCTTAAAAACCTCTTGTCTAGATCAAAGACACAAAGTCTTATGATCTCTTGCAGGAAACAGTATACTAACCTGTTAAGATTCTAGTAAGCGTGCAAATTTGACAGCTCTGTAAGGCTATGGACTTGTAGGATTTATACTCTGTTTATCCCCAGGATTTTCACAGGACCTCACAAGGAGTAATTACTCAATAAAATGTGCTAGAAGAGTAAGTGAATGAATAACAGGTAGCAGGTAACTGTCAGCGTTGTTTTTACCACTACCACCACTGCCCCCCACCCCGCCACCCCAGAGCAGGAATGAGAGGATCATGAGAAGGTGTCAAACAAGAATAACTGCAGATTCCTAATTGGCTCATGATTGTTCTGATTGGGGATTCTGGATCTTGATAATGATCAAAGGAAGAAAATGCACTAACTCTCATGGATGATTATTTCTTGCATACAATGGCATTATTACATTTTGATTAAGGTATTTCTGTATTAAGAAATTTTATTCATATAAATTCCTTTTAAATGGGTGATAATGATTCATGTGTAGACAAGGGGACAATGTCCTTCCCTCTCAGATCAAATTGTGGCATGATATTGTCAGCTCTGACTCTAAGTGGTGTCTGTTCTGCTGTCCTTTGCAGCCAGCTGTTGCAAACCCTGATATCATGTTTATTAAAATTCATATTCCATGGGACACGCTGTGCAAGTATGCAGAGAGGCTGAATATCAGGATGCCCTTCAGGTACTTTCAAATTTTATTTCATTCTATCTCAATGTATATTAAGACGAGCCTGTTTTTTGCAAAACTTGAGAGCAATAAATGTAATTCTTTCTACAGAAGAAATGCTTTTTCTTCCAAAGTTTAGCTTATCTTGGACATTTATCTTTCCTTCTAATTTGCTTGCTTAATGTGGTAAGTGTTCTGGTTCCCAGCTATATCATTTCTAGCTGGACTTGACTAGAGGGAGGGAAAAATAGTTGTTTTCAAATTTTAACTTATAATTCCCAAGATCAATTTCACTTCTTATTTAATATAGGTAGATGGAACTCTTATTTTTGTGAAAGTCAGGAAATGTAAGTACGTAGCATCCTTATGTATACAAATACAGTGTTCTTTCTCTGTATAGCAGTTAGCAAGAATCATTCCTCAGGTGGAATTCAACCAGATGGTTTCTTAGCTCTGTCCTCAATGCCAAAGGATAAATGGTAATAAAAGGCCTTCTCAGTTCAAAGATTTTTCAGTCCTTCCTATAGGCAAGCAAAAATTGAATAGATGTGTTTCCCCATATTGTGTGTTTTGTGTTATATGCAGAATCTATCACTTTCCTTCATGATCTCTCACAATAAAATTCAAGTGTTTCTACTATGTGCAAAGTTTTAACTCACATTGAAGATATGAATATTTACACTTATTTGGAGCTCAGTATGCTTTATCAACTGCTAAGAAGGTTTAAAAAGGTTTAGGGTAACAAGATGCCAAGTAAAAGAACCTCTAGATAATGAATATGAATGAACAGTAAGAATGCAATTCAAAAATATGGAGAAATTTCTCAGACCTGGTAGCATGGAAGAGGCCAACTCTGTAAGAGTGCTGACAGCCTCAGGTCTCATGACAAGCATCTACAGTATTCAAGATGAAACATGGGATGTTGATCACTGTCTTTTTAGTCATCTGAAACACCTCAGGCTTTGGAAGATGCAACCACAGTCATTGCCCACAAAACAGAAATTGATTAAACGTTGGCAACTACAGAGGAATCTTACTGTGACAATATTAGAATTAGATACCTAAATTGACTCCCATTCCTGCTTGGGTAAAAGTTTCAAAATTCTCTGTACAGATGATATTTATAAGATAGGTAAATAATACCTTGAAGAGCTTGGCAAAAATAATAATAATAACAAAATGAAAAACAGAAGAAAATGAGTAGCCTTTTGAATTCTTTAGCACCTTATATAAATTATTAATAAGATACCTACAAAAACCTGAAGTTTGTACATTTTTATGAAATTTGGTCCCTGAAAGAAGCAAGTAAGGACCTATGAGATATTATTTGTATTATGATTAGATATTTTGAAGTCTACAGAGGACTGCTTTTAATTCAGGTCATTCTACTGAACCAAACTTGAGAGTACAACTAGGTAAGTATACACTGTGCAACTCTTCATGTCTTGAGTTTTGAGGAATTTTTTCCTGCTGACACTGTGTCTCCTTCTAAAAAGTCTTTTGAAATACATGCCTGTGACTTATTACAAGCTGATAATGGGAGAATACTTGCCTTTGCTCATCTGCTTTCTTCTTGTTTGGTCTGTATATATGCATGCTACACAAAATCATGCAGAATTAAAACAGTGAGTTTCATTTTAACTTATGAAATTATCAAAGACTTTCACAAGTAGTACTCTTCAAACCTCGCACAGATATGGTGAATAATCACCTCTGTTGATTTATGGTGAGAATCAAATTTCATAAAATATTCTGAAACTGAATTTAAAATTATTTTCTGTGAGACTTAAAACTTTTCATAACCACTTTTTATCTTAAGAAGATAATTGAAAAATATGTAAAAACATTCCCCGAAGTACTATTTATAATTATGAAACATAGAAATATCTCCTATGTTCAATGGTAGAGGATTTAAATAATTTAGATAGACCCTTGCAATGCAATATAATTCATTTATAAAACAAATGGGTACAAGGATTTATTAATATTGTAGTGAAATAATAAATAATAAAATTTAAATAAAATGTGAAGGATATGCATGTATTCATACAATGAGATTTCAACAATGTAAAATGAATAGAAATAAAATTGGAAGAAAAATAATATGCTAAACATGGTTGCTTCTGATGGGTGGGATTGTGGGTCCCTATTATTTTATTTGTTTACATTCTTACCAAATTATTTTAAACAAGTTCTATTTTGACTGCAGGATATAAACAAAGATGCAAAAGAAGTATGACACCCAAGACAATAACCTACTTTCTGATATCAGGGTGAAATTGCTAAAAAATTCCAAATTAAGCCTGATTTCACATACCTTTATCCTGCCCCTATTCCTGTGATTTCACCATTGTTTTTAAGCAGAGTATAGTTGAATTTATGCACAAACTAATTTCCTTGTAGATCTAAAAGGAGGAAACCCTTAGAGGCTATCACAAAGCGTGCCATTTCAGTGGATTTCAGTATTCAGGTTCTCTTCAGGTTAACTGAACATTGTGTTAAAATATTCCATCAAAAAAAGGAGCATATCTTCCACTTATTTCCTTTGGACCTTATACAAAGCCCTTGTTTGCCAAGGGTCCGAAAGATTGAATCCTTTTTTGCTATCCAGGGGGGATTTGTCATCATTTGATTCTTGGTCCCTGGCAAAGACATTTATTATTAATTTGAGATTATACTTTCATTCAATGAAAAAGTAAATAAATGTTGGTTAGCATGTTTGCTTTACACCAAAATCACTAAATTTTTAGTGGTTATAACTTAACATTCTTTGCAAAGTCATAAATATTAATTACATACATGTTTAGATCAATAAATGACTTCATATAACATACAAGCAAGTGATCTGGTTAATATGCATTATGTAGCAGAAGACAAACTTTCAAAAAAGAATTAAAAATCAAATATTCAAAAGTGATCTATTGATTTATGAAAGTGTCTGTTATTAGTAACTTAGATTCTGAAATTGAAACAATGCAAATTCAGAGTTCTTCCTATTATACTGGTTCATTTCGTGTCTTTCTTTAGCATGTGGAAATTAGAGTATTGAAATGCTCAGTATAATTGAACGTTGTCACTTGCTGGTTTCACTATTTTCATGTGACTTTCCTCAGCTGATTTCCTTCTTTTTTTTTTTTCAGGAAAAAATCCTATTACACTGACCAGAGGAGCAAATCAATGGGCAGGTTGGTGGGTGATATGAAATTTGTTTACGACCAATTTGTCATTTGGGAAAAAAATTAAAAATGCATTTGATTACCCATATCAGCAGCTGTAAATTTTAGAAAGAAAAGCTTTACTGATTTGTTCAAGATATTTTCAAAATGACTTATGCCAAATTTGACAATGTTTAAAATCAGATGATCCCTTTTTTTCTATTTATCATTGCCATTCCCACAATCCTTCCTTGGTATAATGTTATGGAACAAGGATTTTAATTGCAAGTTAGTGTTTCAGGAGATTTTAATTTTAAAAATAGTTATAAAACCAGGATTGATGGGTAAATGATGACCCACTAGAGTAATAGAACAATAGACACAGCAGAGGCCTCTTGGATCGTTTAATCCAAACCTCTTATTGATGACATGATAAAAGAAAGACTAGCATCCAGCGTGATGAAGTGGTTTACCAAGGCCATACAGCATCTTTTGTATTAAGGACCTACTCTTATTCCACCAGCTGAACCTGCCTCTCTTTCAGTTCTGGTATTGAAAGGAAACTTCTTTTCAAGAGCTTTATCTCAAAACAACATCTCTTTACCTATTGTGGTAACAGTACCTACGGCAAAGGAATAATTAAAATACAACCCTGAGACACAAGAAACTCTCCCACCTGAATTGCCTTGACCCCGTTTCACTGGAGAAAATGAGCTTCCATTTAATGAACTCTACAAACAAAAGGCTTCTAATAATTCGCTGTTTTTCTGCTCCTTGCAAAAAAATCAATGAACAAAAATAGAATGTCGTAGAGGAGACCCTATTGAATAATGTTGCAGGATATTGCAAATCAGAATGACACAAAAACTAGCAAAATCATACAGTGTAAATATCTGACCATTTTAGGAAAGAATTTAATAAATCTAGTTCTTTTACCAAAGAAAATATCTGAATATAATTTAGAACTCTAAAATAGGAAAAATTTTGAATTCTAGAAGAGAGTATTGTACTCTATTAAACATTAAATTTAGGTTGGTAGGAATGAATGACAAGAAAAGTAAATCATGAGGGGGAAAACTTGAAATCTGAATGAATGCTAAAGGAATTAGTACTCAAAGGGCTCTTAGGGCTTCCCTGGTGGCGCAGTGGTTGCGCGTCTGCCTGCTGATGCAGGGGAACCGGGTTCGCGCCCTGGTCTGGGAGGATCCCGCGTGTCGCGGAGCGGCTGGGCCCGTGGGCCGTGGCCGCTGGGCCTGCGCGTCTGGAGCCTGTGTTCCGCGACGGGAGAGGCCACAACAGAGAGGGAGGCCCGCATACCACAGAAAAAAAAAAAAAAATTAATGATGTTCCTTAGCCAGTCAGATTCTTCTGTTTGTCAGGTTGACATGCTCAGATTTACAATGAGCTTTCATCATTTCTCTTGTGCTCATTCGTTCCTGGTCTATATAAGCAAATTTCCAAAGTTATTTTTGCATAATAAGGTCAAATTCATTGGAATATTATAATATATAAATTTACAACCGCAGGTTTTCCATATTTTTCTCTGCATGTGCCTGTTTAATATTGGATGTGTTGATAAAACATGTTTAGTTTTGCTTCTGGGTGCTGTATCGAATTAGTGAGATTTGCTACTGTATAATTAGTGTGTTTTCTGCTAAATAGGCATCTTCCTTTCAGAGACTCACAGAAGGAAAAAATCCTGTATATTAAATTGGCAACAAATGTCTATGTAATACTGTCATAATTTAGTTTTAGAGTAAACTTGTATTTAGAATTCCTGATAAACATGTATATTCTAAATCCTAAAGAAACATTTTTAATAGTGGAAAAATGTTTTTCATTACTATTTTGGTCAAACAAAAGTAAACTAGAAAAATGAATGCTATATTATGTGTCATAATATGTTTTATTATCTTTTGTGTTTATTATTTTTTGTTTAATTTTATGAAATGAAAATAAGGTTGTCAGTTATTCCAGACAGTTGTTAATGTACCTTAAGCATTACTATAGTCTACTGCTTTACAGTTTACATATTACAAATAGTTCTCTTTGTTCTTTGAGTTAGTGGATGCGTATGGGGGGGGTAACAAATAAATAGGAACGGCATTTATAAAATTATATGACATATTAAACTGAAAAAAATGACTGTCTTGGTATTTGCCTGAGTTTATACTTTCAATTAAGGAAATGACTGATATTGATTTTTTTAAACTTGACCTTCGGAAAAGAAAATTTAAATGTTGTGTGTGTGTATGTACGGGCATCACTGTTATAAAATTATAAAACCCAATTTTTAGACAATTGGAAAGAGGGAAGCAAAAGTCTAATGTGTGTACTTAGATGTCACTTGTGCTTTCCATTTCCTGACGTGGGAAAGATGTTTTGTGCATGGGTAATTTGACCAGTAAACATTAGGGGTAAATATGTACAGGCAATTATCCAGGTTTCAAAGGTCATCGTTTCTCCAGGCAGGTCGAAAGGAAATGCCTATAGTTTTATTATTGCTGCTATCTATCATTAGTTTACAAAGTACTTTCATATTCAATTATCAAATCATCTTCAAAAGGACCATTCAGGGTGGCAAAACAAAGAGTAACTGGTTTGCAGATCAGGGAAAATAAATGACTCCGTTATCACCACTCCTTACCACCCCACATCTCATCCCCTAGCTTTCACAGCTGGTGTGATAGAGTTTGTGCTCTGACCACGTTCTTTTGACCCTTTAATCCAGATTTCTTTTCAATTTCCATTGAATTCTCTGCGTTCCACAGATTTTAGCAAAGGAACTTAAAGCTCTGTTAGAAGTCATCCTCATATTATGCCATGAAATCTTGAGTTTGCAAGACTGCTAACGTGATAAAAGTTTGGTAGTGTGTAGGTAATACGTTAGATCATGTTGGTGGCATGGTGGTGGTAGTGGTGGTTGTAGAAATAGTAGTGATACTCCTTTTCCTTATTATTATCATAAATATTTATTGAGTGTTTACTTTGTGCTGGGCACTGTGGGATCAGTCATTACCTATTTACTTATCAGAATATCCCTTCATTTAAGAGATGAGAAAACTGAATGAGAATCAAAGAAATTAAATAATAAGCTAGATCTTCACATCCTGTGATTCAGATCCAGACCTGACCACATTTCACTATTAGACATCATGTGTTCCTTCATAGAAAGTATGTGAAAAGCCTAAACTGATAATATGGTTTATTTTTCTGTAAAAGGTCAGTGATGGTCTAAAAGTCATTTTATTTCTTTAATTTTTTTGATTGGCATTTATTTCTAGTATGTTTGCAATTTTGTCAGAGATACTAAGCCCTTGGGTGCTATAGCTATCAGCATTTTCTAAGTGTCATCAGATGCCTCCTTTTATTTGATCCTCCTAGCCACCTAATGAAGTAGGACAGATGGAATTACTTTCTCTCTTTACAGATGAGGAACCTAAAGCTCAAAGATTGAAAATGTTTGGCTCAATTTCAATGACTGGCAAATTCATCCTCTAGTGTTTTATACCATTGTTTTCTCCACTAGGCTAACTTTGAAAAGTTGGAGTAATTCCTATATAATCCATTCAGTGTTTTTACATGTCTGTGCACTAGTGGCTGGAATACAGCGATATTTTGTGATTTCAGAGGCTTTCTTTGTAATAAGAAGAAGCAAAATGGACACTTCAGATAACGCTCATTTATTATTTTAGGCTAGAAAGAAATGCTCTGGTCCCTCCAAAACCCAAAAAGACTTGGCATCTAAATGATAACATTACTTGGCAAAGAAAATGTCCAAACTCTTCCCATGCTAAAAATCAAAACTTGATGCTTATTTCAAATTATATAGACATGGTAATTTTACCATAAGAGACTTGAATGAAATCATTTTTAAGATACAGTCTGCCTGCACATGGCTGTACTAAAGTTTTTTGAAGTTTAAGCAGAGTTGGCCAGATATTAAGATGCATTGTACTTCTCTAGGAAAATATTCTATCCTGCCACTTTGACTCACTATTGCAGAAGTCCCAAAACTGCCAAAGATAGAACCTCATAAATAGTGTGTAAATATAGCACATTTTTAAAGTAAACACAGCTGTTATTATAGCAGCTCAGAATCTCATTTTCAGAATCAATCTCTGGAGTCAGTATCTCTTTTGCTTTCATTTTTGTCTTTTGAAAAATAAATATGATTCCAATCACTATATATACCACATAGAACTGAGTTGTGACTGTAATCTAAAGCTGAGGCCAAAGTATCCTGATGTGAGATTTCCTGAAACAGTGTTTTAATGTTCTCTGACCTGGAGTCTATGCTAAATCCACCCCTCAAAGCACAGTCAGTGGATAGCAGGATGAGCACCCCCGGGAACTAGTTAGAAATGCAGAATCTTAGACCCCACCCTAAGTCTACTGAATTAGTATCTGCATTTTAACAAGATCTTCGGGTGATTTACATGCCCGTTAAAGTCTTAAAAGTACCGCAAAGACTCCTTGACTCAACTCTCCTTATTGTCAATCATCAAGTTTAATGTAGAACACCAACTCACCACTCTCCAGCAATGTCAGTATTATTACTTTTTTTTTATGGGTGAGGAAACCAAGGCAAGAAATTAAATAACTTATACAAGTTTCCATAGTTACTATAATGCAGAGCTGCCTTTGAACCCAGTTTTCTTGACCCGAAACCCTTGCTGTTACCATAGGACCTGTGGCTCCCAGAACTGAATGCGTTCAGTGCATTGTAGCCATTTCTTTCTTTTCAGTCTCCACTTTTCTGGAGCCACATTGCTATAGATTTTTAAAAGTGATCTATAGCCACACATATACAGATATAGATATATACATACATACACTCAACTTTAATAAACAATCTTGCTGGTTTTATTCTTTATGCTTTTTCCTACCCCATCTTTATATATGATGATTTTCTAATATTTTCCACAGATTTTTCTTATGAGGATCACCTAGTTGCCCTGAAAGAGTTTAAATAAATGCAAGATTTGGTTTGCTTTGGAATTATTTCCTTTGTGTGGGTACAGGTATAATGCATGTATGTGTGTGTGAATGTGGGTGTGTGTATGTCTTTGGGGAATCTTTCAGAATGGTAGTGGAAGGTATGCATGGCTCTGGAGTGCAACCTAATTCAGTTCTAAAATGTGACTTTGTTCCAGGGTGCAAAAATATTTTAGAAGAATCAAAAAATGGATGTCCCAAAACCCCATGGTTCTTGACAAGTCAGCTTTCCCAGACCTGGAGGAGTCAGACTGCT
Source organism: Physeter macrocephalus (assembly GCF_002837175.3). NCBI lineage: Eukaryota > Metazoa > Chordata > Mammalia > Artiodactyla > Physeteridae > Physeter > Physeter macrocephalus. Next base: position 79,268,448 of record NC_041229.1, read on the forward strand.
ATACTGGCCCCTTCAGCCGTGCACGAATTCACCAGTGAGTTCCCATCTCTTTTCTCCCATCACCTCTTTTTTTAAATTATTTTTTAATTATTTAATTTTTTCGGCCATGCTTTGTGGGATCTTGGTTCCCCAACCAGGGCTTGAAGTCAGCCTTTTGCTCTTTACATCATTGGCTCTCATGTTTACTCCATACAACTCTTTCTACAATGGAACAGTAGGATATGAAGGGGAAGGGAGAAACCTTGCTTGTCGCTGAAGTACTGAAAACCGGCTAGCCCGGAAAGTGCAGTGTTGGGGAATGACATCAATTTTTAATGTGTTCTATTTGGAACCACATTGCTTAAGGTAGTACAAAATTTATGGGAGCCAGCGGATAATCTGTTCTTGTTCCATGCTCAATAAGAAATATGAGGACATTTAGGCTTCCTTATAAACTGAAGGATATTAAAATGATTATTTGATAATGCCCTGTATTATTTATGTGTATATTTTCTCAGCCAAATGACTTTTTTTAAGAAGATGGTTTCTCTTCTGATTTATTATGCTTTACATGCATTCATTTTAATGTAGAAAATACATGGATGACTACCCAGGAACTTGTAACTGTTGCTAGATTCTGTGGTCTGCATTGAATATTAAAACCAATCCGCTTATCTTCCCAGCTTCATAATAAACAATAAGGACACCTTCTTCAGCAATGCTACTCGAAGCAGGATAGTCTATCACATGCTGCAGCACACCAAATATGAAAATGGAATATCAAAAGTGGGTAAGAACACTAATTAAAAACATACTCTGGAATTTACTTTTACTGATTACACTCAGAAGTATTTTTTAACAACTGAAGCTTTGCCTTCCTGCATTAGATATGAGGATATAATGCAGTGAACAAACTCTAAACATTGTATTTTTCAGCCTTTCAATGAAAGAAAACAAAATAAAACAAACAAAAAACTTTTACAAGGGCACTTGGCAATGTGTATCAAAATGTGAAATGTGCAAGAACTTTGGAACAGAAATTTTATTTCTAGAGATTTATCCCAAAGAAATAATCAGACTTTTGAATAACAATATATGTAGAAATTTGTTCATTGTGGCTTTGTAGACAAAGAATAGAATAGAATAATACTGGAGATACTTTAGCTGTCCATTAGGCTATATGCACATAATGCATCCATAAAAAAATGATGTGATTTTATTCACTCTTAACTCAAATGTATTCAGCATCTATTATACACTATATATTATGGAAAGTATATGACACAGAACCTTTACTCATGGATACTGAAAATTAGTATCAGTTCTGTAATTATTGACTTCAAAAGATATCCATAAAGCATTATTAAGTGGGAAAAAAACAGATTACAAAACTGTAAATTTAATGTGTAATCCCATTTTCTAAGCACAAAAAAAAAGAAAATATCTAGAATTTATATGAAACATTTTAGACATTATCTCTGAGAGGTGAGATTACAGCTAATTTTAAATTTCTAAATGTCTCTGTTGTTTGAATGTTTAGCAGTATGCTACAACATGTCTGATGCAAAAGAAAACAGAAAGTTTCACCTGGGAAAATTAAGTAAAATTGAAAAGTTTACACAGAGCAGAGCAGAAAACAACAGGTAACAAATGAGCTGGCGGTTTGTTAGTGTGAAAAATACAATATGGCTGAAGAAATAAAATGTTAGTCATGTTCTAAGATTCCTTCAGATAAAAAAGTTGATAGCCAGTGGAAACTTGTACCAATATGTACTGATTTGCATTCAAATAGATTACCACATTAGTAAAATGAACTATGTTTCAAGTCATCCAAAGAGGAATGTTCAGACTTTGGTTCTCTTCTGATTAATAATTCATTTATTACTGAGCAGTCAAAATAATTAATTTAAAAACTAAATCCTTATAAAAAATTTGACACTTAGTCAGAAGTTTTCTAAACAAGAAATAAAGATAGAGAAATCCAGAATGTAAACTACAAATGTGTCTAAATGATAGCACTATGTGCTTATGTAGACTTTAAAAAATAAAATTGACATTTAAATGATTGTAAAGATATCATGCCCTTTGTCAAACATGCAATAAACACAGAAGGGTATAAAAATAAAATTTAAAAATCCCTACATTCAATTTTCACTGTACCAAATTAGTATTGAATATATATACATATACATCTCAAAATTAGAATCTTGCAATGTTTACAATTTTCTATCCTTTTTGAAATTACCATTATGAGTACTTTCTCAAGCCCTTTAGTATGTCTGAAAACATTATTTTAAATAGCTGTACAATATTCTATTGTAAGCATTCATCAAATCACAATCATTTACCAAGCACTTATATAATTGATTAAACCATAATAATGAAACAATTACCCAATTTTGGATGTACAATTATTTCTAATTCTTTACTAATATAAATAATATTGCAATGAAAATTGCTCTTCATAAGAGTTTTCCAAATATCTAGTCTTCCCAGAACTATGAGACAGTCCATTTCACTACACTCTCATTGGGATGGAGAGATTTTAAGAAGGGTCACATATCGCTATTTATTCTCTTTGGATCAGTATTAAAGAATTAAAGATTTCTCAATACCAATCTCCTCTGAGACATTTTGAGGAGTGGGGAATTCCTCTGCTTCCTTGACCAAATTTTGTTTTGAGTAAAAAAAAAAAAAAGTTGTTCCAGGCTCATGTGCCCCCAAATAAGTGGGTATTAAAATCCCCACATTTCATGATATGGCAAAGTGCCATATGTTGGCACCTTGCAAACCCTTTATTAATCTTGTAAGGACACAATTAGACTCTTAGAATCAGTCTTTTTCACAACCTCACTGTCCTCATAGGTGATATGGCTATGGAAGTCATTTGGGTTATTTTGTTTTTAAATTAATTTATTTTCCCAAGTATTATGTAGGTTGCTTCAGAGGGAAGTCTTCAATTAAACTAACTCAAGAACTGTTCTTTTCTTCTTTTTCCAGGTATCTGTAAACTTATAAACAATGGCTCATATATAGCAGCTTTTCCCCCACATGAGGTAATTTTGAAATACAATTTCCATTTTAAAAAAATGTTTCTCCTGCTCAATGCTTGATCCCATTTTTTTTTTTTTCACTTAAGTCTAGCTGCCTTATTCCCAGAGGTTCAACCAGTGAGTGGCCTTGGACCTTTCTGAGACCCCGTGATAATCTGTGGCTGCACACTGGCTCCTGTGCTCCAGAACCCTTCTGCAATTTGCCCTGTAGCAGGAATCCCACCCTCAGAGGGAACTCATGGACATTGCTCAGCCACTCTGACCAGACATAGATAGCCCTCTGCTCCAACACAGCTCCATGCTTGTCTCAGCTTGGGATTTACACAGCTTCCAAACAGGGCAGGTTCTGGTCTGTGCCTATTACTTTGGGATACCTGAAAACCTAAGACAAACCCAAACCAAAAATCTACACCCCATTATTTACTTGATTTTCTGCCAGATTATTACCTCTCTTCCAGTTTTAAGTAGGTCATGTTGTGGTAACTCTGCCTGCTGAGTCATGAATGACATGTGAATCCGTTTTAAACTCCCCCCCCAACGCACGCACATACTATATTCTTTTCAAGGCAGTTATACATTTCAAAATAAGAACAGGGTCTTTAGAGGTTTAATGTGTGTGTTTTCAAAGCCCATCAGTCTTCTTTTTTTAAAGGCTGAGAACTCATAGGACATAACCCTTATACCTGAGGAATTCACAGTCTAGTATAACTCATAAAGGTAAAATGTACTGAGCACTTCCTGTCTGGTACTGAGCTAAACGTTTCATATGGACTATCTCATTTAACCTTTGCAACAACCCTTTGAGATAGGCAATAATATTAACTATGTTTTATAGATAGATCATGGAGGCAGAGAAAGGTTAAGTATTAAAGGCACAGTTCTGAGCCCAGGAAGCCAGACTCCAATGCTTCTATTCATTATGGCATACCTACTTATATTAGGAATAGAGATAATGATAACAGATAATGTGTTAGAGTGTTTCATGTAACAGGTCCTGTGCATGGATTTTCCCACTCATCTGACAATAACTTTGGAGGGGAGATATTATTATTTTTCAATTGCAGAGATGCAGAAGCAAGGCGCAGAGAAATTAAACACCATGTCAAATACGACCTAGTCAGTAAGTGGTAAACTGTTCAGTGGCAAACCTGAGTCCCCGGGAGAGCTTCTGTAGCACAGGAAGGTTTGTTTTGTTCTCTAAGTAATTTTGTTTACCTAACTAGTCTGTGTTCTGACAGTTTATTTGACAGTTTCTTGTGTGAAATTTGGAACCTATTGGGAATAGGTTGTAAATAATAGTCATTTTCCCATTTATTCTTATAATTTGGTAGAAGTACTAGTATATGGTATACATACACAAAATGACTGGAAAACAATATTGTTGAAATACAAGTAACAAAAACAAAGCAGCAAGTCAATAAAATGGACTCAGGAATTTTCTATCAATTTTAAAGACTACTACTTGAAGAAAGAAAAACAAGACTTATTTAGAGGAAAATGGAGTCAGTGGCACTGACTATAATTTGAATAAGGACAGTCACAGTTTAGATCTCCTTCTTCCTTAATGCAGGAGTATTATTAGTATTGGTCTCACACTTTTCACCCACAGTTGAGATTTATTTTTTACTTACAAAAGAGACAGTAGCTAGAGGGAAGAAAGAGACATGTCCAGTGAAATTTGGCATGACAAAGAAGAAAGAAAGGGAAGAAGGGGAATATATATAGGAGAAAGAGTTTGCCTAAAATATTGATAGAATTGATAATCCCATCAATTATGAATAGTGGAGACAGAAGAAAAGTGTGTCAATTGGAGGAAGGGGCCGATCATGGAGGAGGCGTGGATCACTGAGTGTACATAGTCCTCTGAAAAGGGATGAGAATGCATAGGTGGGCAAGAGTCAGAACATTATGGTTGATTGAGGTTACTGAGCCAAGTCAGAACAAAGAGGTACTAAGGATCTAAAGCTTAGCGCCTAAAAACCAGGAAATGCCTATGTCTGACCACTGAGGCTGGGAAGGAAAGTCATGTATTTTAGGATTATCAGGAATGCATGAAAGAAACCTGAGATTTTGGTTCACCTTCCCTTACCTTCCCAATCTCAGGGCAGGCTACCTTAACAAGTCAGTCCAGTTTCACAAGCAAACCAACTTTTCTCAAGTGGATGTCTTAGAATCTTGATCTTTACTTTCATCTCCTTAGCTTCCAATCTTTAGGGTTTAAACACTTTGGGCTCCCTTCGGGAAGACTGCTCTTCTACCCTTACCTAATTAATTTATCTATTTTCTTAGAAAGCCAGAGGCAAAGTCCATATGTGTCTCTCATTTCAGCCTTGAGGCACCTACAGACCATGATTCAAGGTTCCATCTTTCTTCATAGGAACTCTCAGCCCTGGTTATCTGGAACCATTCAGATGATAGATTTGCACTGTTCAATGGCCACAATATAGCAAACACCTAAAATTAACTGACATTATTTTTATACTTCTTATGTGGCTGGCACTTTATAGCTATTCTCCAAAGGGGCCCTCACAAGATCCCTCTGTATTGGTATCATTAATACTTATTCTTATCCTCATCATTTAGGTGAGGTAACTGAGGCATAATTCCACTTGTTTTAAATTTTCATCAAACATTTCATAAAAGTAGAATCACATATTAGAGTGAGCAGAGAGACTTTGTGAAATCCTGTGTCCTAAGTTTTGATTCAGAAAATAAAGTCACCGTATCTATTGTCATTTCTTTTAAATTATAAAAGCAGAGCAGTTCAGCCTTCAGGGAACACGTTCCTCTAAAAAGCATATATATTCTATGTTTCTGAAATTGCAACCCATATGACAGATTTTTGAGGGAGATATAAAGAATTGGAAAACATGCTTCCATTTTTGGAATATCTAACCTGAAGTAAATTTTACAGATTTCAAAACATGAATAACACTGGAGACAGGCCTCTTATACTTAAAATTTTTTTTATTGAAATATAGTTGGTTTACAATATTATGTCAGTTTCATGTGGACAGCATAGTGATTCTTTTCCGGGGGCGTCTATATTTGCTGAATGAACATTGACTCTTTCCCTTAGCTTCTATAAATGAAATAAATATTTTCTGGTACTGGATCACTTCTCAAAGCAGAATAATGATCAATTTCTGAACTAAAGATTACAACAATTTCTCTCAAAGATGATGAAGATATTGTGTTTATTATAAGACCTTGGGTTCCAAACAATGAAACCTAAAGCTTACTTTAAGTGAAAGGGATCTCATTGGTTTAAAAAAGGAATTTAAGAAAGAATTTTTAAGGAACTATCAGAGTATTTTCAATGAAATATAGATATATAAATGCATTTACTACATCACTTCAGTGATGGGCTTACGTTTATAACTTCTGAAGCTTTCAGTAAGTTATTAAATTATTCCCTAAGGAAAAATAGCAAAAACAATTCCTATTAGTTCAAATTTCACTAAAAGAATAGATATCAATTCATCTTATTTTATTTGTTTCAGGGAGCCTACAAGAGTAACCAGCCCATCAAAACCCATGGACCTCAGAATAACAGACATCTATTATATGAGCGCTGGGCACGCTGGGGAATGTGGTACAAGCATCAGCCCCTGGATTTAATCAGGTACTGGGGATGGATTGATAACGGAAGACATATTATGCTATTTTGTTATCCTTTTCTTATTATTTTATTTACCCACCAAATCATCTGTATTAGTTAGGGTGTGATTAAGAAAAAAGAAGCCACTATACGTCTTTTCAATGAAAGGAACTTAATTTAGGGAATCAGTAGCACAGGGGATGGGAAAGATGAGAAATCAAACAGAAATGTGAGGCAACCAGCGATTAACAACAGCAGAAAATTGCTAACAACCCTTAAAGCTGGAGGGAAAATGAGATGAAGTGTATTTCAGAGCTTACTACCTGAGCCGTTGGGCAAGAGCTATGCCATCCATGAGTAGGACTACCTCTAGAAAAGTGAAGTGTTGAGAGTCGAGCCACAGAGAATTATGGAGCCATAACAAATTATGGCTGCTCTGGAGACAGCCCTGAGGACAGCCAGGAGAGGAGGAAAGATATGGGCTCTTCCCTTCCTTCCACCTTTGAGACTTCCAGTACCTCCTAGTGTAATTTACCAGCAGCAATTTACAAGTGAATCTCTATAATCTGCTTTCCCGCGAAAACAAATCCAAAGAGGAAAAGGCAGAAGATGGATCTAAGAGCAAAGAGAAAAATGGCCAACATAGCATGTATTTATCTGTCAACAAATACTTAGTGAGTGTCTATTCTATTCCAGGAGGTATATAACTGCTAGTAAATAACTGCTCTCAACTTGAATTAGTCTTGAAATAGTGTTATATTCATGATTTATTTTATTTTGATGGAGAATAATTTGTTCTTATTTTTAAAAATCAGGAAATATATATTAAAAAGGACTTAAGTCCCCAGATAACTAGAAATATTTATGAAGTAAAATTAAAAAAGAGCATTCATATTATGAGGTTATATATGTTGATATTTTGAGCTGTTTATGAAATATAAATATCAAGAATAACTCATAACTGTATCAGTCATTTTCCCAACAGGAAACTGATAGAACTGATAGAATAGAAGGGGTATTTGGAGAGAATTTAATAATAGAATTTAATATGCAGAAGTATAAATAGGATCAAGGGAGCCAACAGATGATAATGAAGCTTCCAGGGACTGGCAAAAGCTGGAAGCTGTTATCAGACCTAGACTTGAAGGGACAAGGGGAGAGAGAGCAGTTGGCAGAACTTGTTAAAAGCTATGCTCATAGAAGAAGAAAGTCAGGGTAATAAAAAATACCCCACATCTCTTATCCCTCCTTGTGATCTCCTGTTGGTACCTTCAGTTGGCCAACGAGCCTATCAGGAAGCAAGAAGAAGGAAGAAGCATAGGTGATACTATGCATAGAGGTGAGCCTCCTGGGCAAATAGCAGGAAGGAAAAGGGTAGAATGTGGAATGGATGTACAAAGCATACTTTCCAACACCAAACCATTTTTATCTCAAACATTAAGTACTTGGGTATATCCAAAATCAAGATGCTTTGATTCTAATTCAATCACGACAAATTATCAGTCTTATTTATGCAGGTTAAAGAATAATTGTTTTAGAGATACATGAATACAGTGAGATGTGCTAATTCACAAAAGCATATTTAATAGGAATTAAAGTGAAGTTGGGATTTTCAAGCAAGCATTTCAGTGTCAACAGTTCTCCTATCTATAGGAGACATTGCTATTGCTGCCTCAGGTAATTTCAGCAAGCAACCTTTAGTTTCAATAAATAGGGTGATTCAACTGCTATTAGCAATTCTCTGGGTGTTGACTCAGAAGGGAAATTTTGCTTATGAAAATCATGTATTTTGTGTTCAAGTGGTTAAGGGGAGAGATGTGATGAGGGACCCACCCAAGATGAAGGCCGTAAAAGAGTATAGATGGCATTTCAACAGGTGCCTGCTTTCTAGGAACTTTCTTGTTACCAAAATTGAGATGGCGATGAGGCATTCAGATTAAACTATACAATCTTGTACATAGCATTTTGTACAAGACCCAGTTTTCTACAGTGAGTAGGAAGATTGCCTTAAAATCTGTGACTTTTTAATTATTTGGAGTTACATTGTTCTTAAGACTATACAATTTTGAGGACGTGAGCCTCTTATTGTGTGGCTTCCTGTCCATAGTGAGAGAAGGAGGGTGTCCTGGAATCGGAGTTTTTTTAATATACTTGTGTCACAGATGATGGACACCCACAGGCAAGGCCTGTATTCTCTCCTGCTGAAAAAGGCAGTTCAGTGATAGTGGGTGAAAAGTGAGGGACTATCAATTCATTTTATTTTTTATAAACCACCATTCCTGAACATGTGTTTGTGTTTTGTTCTCATTTTAAGAATAGACTCAAACATTTAATAGCCAACGCCTATCTTCGTTTCAATCTATTTTTCCATGGGAAATACTGGAATCTGGAAAAAGTACATTTAAAAAATGGTCAGCTACAAAACCTGCTTAACAAAATAGCTCTGTGTTTTTTTTTCAATGTTTTTCAATAGGCACCGGAAGGATTTAAATTTAAAAACTAAATGAAATAATTCTCTCTAAAAGAGGTCAACTTAACATTTTTTTTTTTTTTTTTTTTTTTTTGCGGTACGCGGGCCTCTCACTGTTGTGGCCTCTCCCCTTTGCGGAGCACAGGCTCCGGACGCGCAGGCTCAGCGGCCACGGCTCACGGGCCCAGCCGCTCCGCGGCACGAACCCGGTTCCCCTGCATGGCAGGCGGACTCTCAACCACTGCGCCACCAGGGAAGCCCAACATTTGTTTTTATAATAGAAGTTTTTTATGGTAGAAGTTATTTCAGCAGCAGAATCCTATCATCAAATGAAATGTCACATAGGATACCAGTACATAAAACATGAAAAGAAAGTGACTGTGGGTGAAGTGTGATGGGGTGACACCAATAGCAACCCCCTGTTCCTCCTTGCCCTGTCATGGTTTTAAAGAAATTTAAGGAACACCTAGAGATCCTAAAATATTGTGACTTCCCACGCTCTAGGTTAAGGACATTTTCATTAGCCTTCTTTGCCTGGAACTAGCTTCTTCTCATGAAACAGATCTGAAATCTGCTGTAACTTAGGTAATTATACTCCTGTCAAATAACATTATTGCTCCTCTTAACCTTCAACAATGTATGATTTAAAATCTTGGTATAATGCTCTCCGTATAAGGGGGTCTGTCTGTGAAGTCCTTTATAGTCATCGTTATAAAAATGTTAGTAATATGTGCCAAAACCCTACTCCACCCCACAGAAGAACACTTGTTTAAAGGAACAAGTGGCTATATTAGAATACCTGTTAATATTACAAGCTTCGTCTCAAAGTAGAACACTGCCAGTATATAAGAAATGAATAGACTATTGATCTGTCACCTAGGAGAAATAAATGAAAAAACAAAAAAATTAGATAAATGATGCTCAGTGGAGGACGGCTCCATGTCTACACTTGGTAGAATACGCAGATTTTAGTTGGCACAATACAGAGAATGCGGTAGAAAGAATGATTTTCAGAGAGAGAAGTCTTGTTAAGGAAAAACAAATAACAAGAGAATTTTCTTCCCAGCAAGAATTTTTGCCCAGAGAGGTATTTCCAAATGAACTGTAAAACACCAATCTTTAAAACTAGTGCTGGGACAAACACCAGTACAGAATTCAAGAAATTATTATTTCTTACCAGAGCTTTATAAACTGTGACAGTTACTAGTGGCAGTAGATTCGGTAAAGAAAGAACAACTGAGTGGTCATTAGAACTGCCTTATTCATCTGCTGCTTCCATATAAATTATGTTAATAAGCTGAAGGGAAATAAAATGCATTCATTTCCTTCACTTCTTTCAATAAAACACTTCCTGTGGTGGGTGCTAATGAAACAGGATGCAGGTCCACTTTCAAGCAGCTTGCATTCTGATGGGGAGGAAGAGGAATAGGGGAGTGACAGGTAATTGTCATAAAGTTTTACAAGTTTAAGACACTGAAACATGGGTGAAGGGAATGTGATAGCAAGAGCAGGAAAGTCTAACCCAGGTTTGAAGTGAAATCAGGGCAGGCTTCCCGGGAGAAGTGATATAAAGTACAGGATAAGTACAAGCCAGACAGGAGAAGAGGGTGAAATGTAATATTCCAAAGTGAGGGAACAGCATTAACCAAGTAAAGAATCATGTGCTCCAGGAACAGCAGAGCTGAACTTTGTTGAGGAGGATGTGTGACACAGTTGTGCAGATTGTGTCTGGCATAAGGGAGTCTGGCCAAGGGTGCAGATGGAGAGAGAAATCAAGTCTGCTTTCAGCAGCTACCTAGAGGAAGGTGTTTTTCTGATTTACGCCAAAGCAATATGGTTTAGCACAGCTTTGTGTATGGAAAACAAAAAGGGATTCTACTAGGAGGATGAAGAAAAGCAAGACCTGGCTTATAAAAAGAGAGAAATAAACACATTTTATAAAATTACTCCTATAATGACAATGTTTAATGATAAACAATATAACCATTATTGGATTCATTAACAAGCAAGACTATTAAAATACCCCAGATGGAGCTCAGGAGGAACTGAGCCAGTATAGTCAATTGTCCATCTGAAATTGACTAGGTGCGACATCAATATTTGTAGTGTCACTTACATTGCCTTAAGCTAAGGATTTGCTTTCTCATGCAGGCTATACTTTGGTGAGAAGATTGGGCTATACTTTGCTTGGCTGGGGTGGTATACTGGAATGCTGATTCCTGCAGCTATTGTTGGCTTGTGTGTTTTCTTCTATGGAATATTAACAATGAATGCAAGTCAAGTAAGGTAAGCTATTAACAGACTAAATAAAAAAAATTTGGCCTTTCTTCTGATTGGAGGAAAGCTTAATAGTAATGCTGACTATAAAAGCAAGTTATGGTACTAAATTTATTTGCTTGTTTTTGTTTTTGCAGGGGAGAAGCACTATTAAAAGGTCATTTCTATATTTTTATACACAAAGTCTCTTGGATAAGTTCTAAGACTGTTTCTCTTTATGCCAAATTTCTCTTTCTAGTATATCCCACATAATCAGTAATTCAGCAATGCAATAAACAGTTCTATATAATTTAAATTTGCATAGTATTTTGTAGTCAGGAATGCTCTCTCAATACATTAATTCAAATAATTATAATAGCTACAGTTCTTTAAACACTTAAGATATACAAAGACTGTCCAAATATATTGTTTCATTTTATGGAACTTTCATTACCACCTTTGGAGATGAGTATTCCTTTTAGCAGATGAGGGAACCTTACATAGTTAAAGATGTCTAAACAAAATATTCATACCACATAAATCCTACCCTAAGTAGTCTCCTCTCATGAGAACATAAAATCACTTTCTACTTTCTTCTTACTCTCTATGAGAATAGATTTATGAAAGATTTTAGCATCAACTTAAGATATCAAAATGGTAGTAAAATAAGATTTGAGAAATATCAAACATTTATCAGAATGGTGATTTTTCTGTTAAAGTTTAAATGACTCAAGATTTGGATATAGGAACAATACATTATTATTCAGCAGAGGTAAAAGTCACATTAAAGAATTAAATGAGTTAAAGAATTAATTAAAGAATCCTCTTAACAGCATGTTCTATTTACTATACCACAAGGATTTCATCAAGTTCAACCTTGTATGATGCAATTCAAAGTATGAAAAAGTACTTTTCCCCTCCTTAAAAAAAAGCTCAGTACTTTTTTCCCTTTTGGTCCATCTTTTAACCATGGCCTTGCTACTGGGTAGTAATCATGACAGTTAATGGGACCATAAAATGCATTTCCTTGAATATTCTTTATCTATATGTATGTTCACATGTATTTGTATGAGAATTTTGCCTAAAAGCAAAATATTTTCATTGTCCCAGGGTTGAATCCTATTCCGTAACCAAATTCCTTGATTTGGTATCTCAGAATCCCCTTGTTCTTCCTGAAGGCCAAATGGTAATTAGCATGAAAACAAAGAAACACCTACTGTTCAAAAGCATTTCACCTAGTGACAAGTTTATTTCAGAGTTTTGCAAACTCACTACCACTCTGGAAGGCAGCATCTTCCTGGACAAACATGTGCCCACTGGAAATATTCATCCCCCTTTGGGCATTTCTTTATATGATGTTGAATCAGTAACCTCTGAAGCTGAGAAGTGAGATTGTAATTTGGAGTTATAGTGTCTTGAAAATAAAAATACTATTTTTTTTTTTTTTACTACTTCTCTTTTCTCTATGAGTTTGACTCTTTTTTTTTTTCTTTTTTAAGAGTTCACATATAAAGTGATACCATACAGTATTTTTCTTTTCTATCTGGCTTATCTCACTTAGTGTAATACCCTCAAAGCCCATGTTGTCACAAGTTGCAAGATTTCCTTCTTTCTCATGGCTGGATACTCTTCTATTTTGTGTGTGTGTGTGTGTGTGTGTGTGTGTGTGTGTGTTCTCATGGCTGGATACTCTTCTATTTTGTGTGTGTGTGTGTGTGTGTGTGTGTGTGTGTGTGTGTGTGTGTGTATCTCAAATCTTCTTTATCCATTCCTCTGCTGATGGACACAAGTTGTTTACTTATCTTGGCTATTGTGAGTAATGGTGCAAAAACATGGGAGTGCATATACCTCTTCAGAATCCTGTTTTCATTTCCTTTGGATATATATACCCCGAAGTGGAATTGCTGGATTTTATGGTGGTTCTATTTTTAATTTTTTAAGGAACTTCCATATTGTTTTCCATAGTAGCTGTACCAATTAACATTTCCATCAATTGTGCACAAGGGTTCACTTTTCTCCACATCCTCACCAATACTTGGGGTTTTTTGCTTTTTGTTGTTGTTGTTTTTGGCAGTGGAAGTGTGGAGTCCTAACCACTGAACTGCCTGGGAATTTACTATTTCTTGTCTTTTGGATAATAGCCACCCTAACAGGTATGAGGTAATATATCATTGTGGTTTTGATTTACATTTCCCTGGTGATTAGTGATGTTGATCACTTTTTTATGTACCTGTTGATTTATGTATCTTCTTTGAAAGAATGTCTATTCAGTTTCTCTGCCTATTTTTTAATCAGATTATTTTTTGCTGTTGAGTTGTATGAGTTCTTTATATATTTTAGATTTTAACCCTGTATCAGATATATGATTTGCAAATATTTTCTGCCATTTGGTAGATTCCCTTTTTTAAATATTTATTTATTTATTTATTTATTTATTATTTGGCTGTGTCGGGTCTCAGTTGCGGCACATGGGACCTTTTAGTTGCGGCACGCGAACTCTTAGTTGCGGCATGTGGAATCTAGTTCCCTGACCAGGGATTGAACCTGGGCCCCTTGCATTGGGAGCTTGGAGTCTTAGCCACTGGACCACCAGAGAAGTCCCCTGGTAGATTGCCATTTATTTTTGTTGATAGTTTCCTTTGCTGTGCAGAAGCTTTGTAGTTTGATATAGTCACTCTTGATTATTTTTGCTCTTGTTGCCTTTACTTTTGGTGTCAAATCCTAAAAATCATTGCCAAGATTGATTTCATAGTTTTACAGTTTCAGGTTTTAAATTTACATCTTTAATATATTTTGGGTTAATTTTTGTGTATGGTGGAAGATACAGCTGTAGGTTCATTCTTTTACATGTGGATATCCAGTTTTCCCACCACCATTTATTGAAGAGACTATCCTTTCTCCATTGAGTATACTTGGCTTTTTGTCGAAAATTGACCATATATACATGGGCTTATTTATGGTTTCTCTGTTCTGTTCCATTGATCTATGTATCTGTTTTTATGCCAATATGTACTCTTTTGATTACTATAGCTTTATAATACTGTTTGAAATCATGGGGTGTGATGCCTCCAGCTTTGTCCTTTCTCAAGATTGCTTTGGCTATTTGGGATTTTTGTGGTTTCATAAAAATGTTAAGATAGGTTTTTCTATTTCTGTGAAAATACCATTGAAATTCTGATAGAGATTGCATTTAATCTGTAAATCTTTTGGGGTAGTATGGACATTTCAACAGTATGAAATTTCCTAATCCATGAGCACAGAATATCTTTCCATTTATTTGTGTCTTCTTCAATTTCTTTTGCAAATGTCTTATAGTTTTCAATGTATAGACCTTTAACCTCCTTGGCTAAATTTAATCCTAAATATTTTATTCTTTTCGATGTAATTGGTATTGTTTTCTTAATTTCTCTTTTTGATAGTTTTTTGTTAGTATATAGAAACACAACTGATATTTGTATACTGATTTTTTTATCCTGCAACTTTACTGAATTCATGTATTAGTTATAGAGTTTTTTGATAGAGTCTTTAGGGTTTTAGAAAAAAATGGTCTTTTAAAATGAATTGACAAAAGCAGAAAATGATTTTTAGGCAGTTAGCTACTGTTCAAATTGGTTCCATGGAGAACATATTCACAAAGTTTTCCCATGTGGTGTAGACTTCCTCCTCCAGGCTTACAAAGCTGAAAATGAACAAAAGGCAATGAAAGGAATAGATTTTCTGTTCCTATTGATTTATGTGCCAATGAAGTAAATTAGGCTCCTTTTGTATGAGATAAGTATTCTTTAACCTTTAGCACAAGGAGTGTTTTAAAAGGCTCAGGCAAACTCTTTTCTTCTGTGCTTTGTGGTATTATATTACTGCTACTTCTGTCACACTGTAATTAAGATCCTGTCAGACTTTCTATTCTAAACTAAGATAAGCATCACTGAATATCTTGACTTTCAAAATTTCACGGGACTGAATTTTTCCATTCAAGGTGTCAGACATGGTTAAGTCTTAGGTGTTATCATGGCGAGTGAGTGGAGGACATAGGGCTTTTATTTTGAGTTGCTTTGTTTTAGTTTTGTTTTAAGCTCTTTTTTTGTTTATTGCAAGGTAACAAAATGTTGAAAAGCTGAAGATTGGGTTGTATTATGTTTCTACCAGCTATGTTCACGTGAATTAATGTCATATTTCTTACCTACTCTGCAGTTAATTGTAGAATTACATGAAAATCATGTTATAGATTATTTATTGTATGTATATGTGCATGTATATATTTACATGCACATTGGTCTTATACATCAAAGGTGGTCAGATTTGTGCCAGGTAGAGTGTATATCATAGGAATAGAAAAATGAACAAGCAGGTAGATATGGTCCCTGCTTCTCAGGCTTTGGGTTTCAGGTCTGGGACAAAGAGCAGAAACAACTCTCTGGCCCATTCTTGCCTCTTTGGCATGAGAACTCTGTATTTGGTCCTCAGTACTGACCAGCTTTTCAAAAGCTGTTACGTCCTAAAGGGCCTCTCAGATCCTCTCCTGACAACATCCTTAGCAATAAGGGCTTCTTCCATTTATCAAGTGCCTATGATGTGCCAGGCACATTATCAATATTCATTACATAATATCCCAGTTGCATATTATCTCCAACTGGAGATGAAGAAATTGATCCTCAGAGAGGTAGATGACTTAAGGGGAAATATCTAGTAAGTTTAAACCTGTATCTGATTTTTAAAAATTGTGATAAGAACACTTAACATGAGTTAAGTGTTCACAAATTTTTAAGTGCACTACAGTATTGTTAACTACAGGCACGATGTTGTACAGCACGTCTCTAGAACTTATTCATCTTACATAACTGACACTTTATACCCACTGAACAGCAACTCTCCGTTTCCCTCTCCCTTACCCTCTAGCAGCCACCATTCTACTCTGTTTCTATGAGTGTGTTTTTTTAAGATACCTAATATAAGTGGAATTATGCAGTATTTGTTCTTCTGTGACTGGCTTATTTCACTTAACATAATGTCCTCCAGGTTCATCCATATTGTTGCATATGGCAGAATTTCCTTCTTTTCTTAAGGCTGCATAATATTCTATTGTATGTCAATTCCACAGTTTTTTTATCCATCCATCTGTGGATGGACATTTGGGTTATTTCCATATTTTGGCTATTGTGAATAATGTTGCACTGAACAAGGGAGTGTAGATATCTCTTTGAGATTCTGATTTCTGTTCCTTTAGATATATACCCAGAGGTGGGACTGCTGGATTAAATGGTAGTTATGTTTTTAATTTTTTGAGGAACCTCTGTATTGTTTTTCATAGTGGCGGCACCAATTTATAGTCCCACCAACGATATTCAAGTGTTCTAAATATTCCACATCCTTGCCAACACTTGCTACTTTTATTTTATTTTGTTTGTTTTCTTTGATAATAACAATCATAACAGGTATGAGGTAATACCTTGTGATTTGATTTGCTTTTCCCTGATGATTATATCTGATTCTAAAATCCATGCTTTACTCATGCTTCCATACTGCCTTCCTGTAAACCTACTTTCATATTACCACATTTCCCCCAAATGGACATCCCCAAGCGTCTTATTCTGTGCTTTGTCAGGTTAACAGGATTATAGGAAGCATCAAGACCCTAGAGAAGGTCCAGGCATCCATCCCCAAATGGACAAATTGCTCTCTCCTCCCATATCTTAAATGGGTTGTAATTATCATTCCTTCCAATCAGCCCTTGATGTGTATATCTAACAACAGATATAAGACAAAAGAAAGCCACACTTCAAGCAGTGGTTTATATTATGAGTTTCTGCAAAAGAAATTAAGAAACACTCAAGTTGGGCACTCTCCCTCCATCTAGTGGTTAAGTAAAGTCAAAGAACTTTGTGATTTCATCTCAAATTCCATATTTTAGGCTAAAAAGTACATTGCCAAAATTGTTTAATATTTTTTATGTTACCTATCAAGTTGAACTTTGGACAACTTACAGAAAATGAGTTTGATGATTCTGGAAATAAAAATAAGGCTAGTCTAATAGCTGGGATTCTAGACTGAGTGCTTTGAAACATCTGTGCTTTTTTGTGTGATCATTTGCAAGGTGGGAAAGATAATATAGTATTAACCAAACTTAATACCATTTTAGTATGAGATTTCAATGCAGGGCATATTATGTCATTCTCAAAACACAGTTAATTATGATAGCAAGCCTATTTTAATAAAAATTTTCTTCAGGAGGAACGTTAATTCTTATTTATACAAATTAGTAGTATTACTAAGAGGAGGTATAATTGTCTTTTTTTTGAGTTTTTAAAATGTACGTCTTACCTGCTTCCTCCTACTTCACATAGACATTATGATTACTAGCAAGATGATGTGTGTGAAAGTGGGAGAATTATAGTATATATAAGACCTGTTATACCATCATCATTATTAATAAATTAGTTTTTGATAGGAAAGTTCCTCTTAATATGACATAAACTTATCTCTCCTTTAGATGAGTTATAGGTGATGGAGAACTGGACCTAGAATCAGGAAAACCTAAACTCAGTTCCCTAAATTACCTCTTGTTAGCTGTATGACCTTGAGCAAATCAATTAAATTAAACATCAGTTTCCTCTCAGTTTGGAGATAGTTACCATTGCAGGAGATTGCATTGAGGACTAAACATAATGGACATGGACCCACCTTTGCTTTTTGTAAAGTATTGTATTACTGTATAGCATTCTTACTTACTAGTCATTTCCAGTTTGGCTTGAGATTACACACATCAGGCATTTGAAATACACATGCATTATTTTTTGCTTTGAGTGTATACATTTTGAAAACAGCAAATCTTGCTATCAACACTGCCAATTTAACTTTTAATAACAGTTGCATTTCCAGGCATATTTTCAAAAGCCTTTATATTACGTTCAATATTTCCAAAGCATATTTACTTGGACAATTTATTTATGGTATACCTAGTGGGAAAGGGTCAGGTATGACAAATAAAGGCACAAAACATCTTAAAAACAGGTTGCTGTGAACTCTCAGGCTGTGAGGCTTTTGAGAAATTGTTATCGATGCCCTATTCATGTCACAATGTCATCTATAATGTACGCTGAGATTTTTAAAAGATAGCATAAAACTTAAGAGACAAATATTATGAAGCTACATTCTAATAGAGAATATTATATATTTCGGTAAATAAAATCTATGCCATGTTATCGTGACAGTGTGTGTCACGATAAACTTCCTCAGATTTCCAATGAACATAATGCACTGATTGACTGCAGTAGGGGTTATGAAATTATGTGAATTATGGATGCTGTTCATTTTGGTGATTGTAAAGCAACGAGATCCAGGGGAAAGATCGTTAGACCTGAGAAATCAGCAGAGTCAGATGTGACTCCAGCTCAGCCATGTCCAAGCCTGTGAGCTTGGTTAAAACACCCTCGGTTGTTCCTCACAAGATTATCCTGCATGCCATGAAATCAGGTGTACTAGTGTCCTTGTGACAAAGCCCCACAGGTGCCTCCCAAGTATAAAATATGGCCTATTATCATTACAATATCTTGGCAGAGATTTCTAAAACAAAGAAGCAAACAAAAAACTCTGTATCACAAAAATCCTAAAAATTTGAGTTGGAGCCACTGTCTTAAAGTTCTTCCTCACCTGTCCAACCCCCTGCCCCAACTATTTCCATTTCTTCTTTCCTCCCTGCCTTGCTGCTTCCCACAGGATTGGCCAGAGGGGCTACGTACCTCCTAAACATGGAGGTTCATGATTTCTTTTTCTTCTTTGATTTCTCAAGCCAAGAAATTTGCAAGGCCACTGAAGTCTTCATGTGCCCTCTCTGTGACAAGAACTGCTCACTGCAGAGACTCAATGAAAGCTGCATCTATGCCAAGGTGAGTGTGGACCCTCACGTTCCTCTCCCTGCCCTCTACTTTTTCTAGGAGGCAGGTAGTAAAAAGTCCTCCAGCAAACCGCTTTTTACCAAAGTTAAATGTTCCCAAGTGTTTCAACAATAAATATCATTGACAACTGAGTAAAACATCACTCTGTGGCAATTACAGAAAGAGTATATTTTATTAGAATATCTTTGTCTTCCTTTGTTTTTATAAGTGATTATTGCCATCATAGACCTAAAACGTCCACTTGGAATTACATCTAGATTCTTTTTGGGGGGAAGATGATTATTTCCATGGGTAGTGATAAAATTTTTATCTTCCATGAAGACTCCTAAAGTTAAAATATTTCTAATTTTACAGAGAAAATGAAATAACATACCAAAAGCTCTCAAATTGCTGCCTATTAGAATCACCTGAAGGGGGTTTTAAACTCCTGAAGCCCAAGCCACATCCCAGAGCAGTTTAATTAGAATCTTTGGATTTAGAACCTAGGCATCAGCATAAATTAAAACCTCCCAGGTGATTTCAAGGTGCATACTAGTTTGAGAAATGTGTACTTGAATTTTACAATTACTATTACTCATTTGTAAAATGGTTTTATTAAAGTATAATTAACAGATAATAAAATGTACATATTTGAAGTATATAAATGAATACATTTTGATTATATATATGCTCGGGTGAAACCATCACCACGATCAAGATAATGAACATATTCATCACCTCCAAAAGTTTCCTCACGACCTCTTGTAATCTCTGCCTTCCATCCCTCCCAAATTCTACCCCTGTGCTCAGGCAACAAACTGTTTCCTATCATTATAGATAAGTTTGTATTTTCCAGACTGTTACGTAAATGGAATCATACAGTGTGTGATTTTTTTCTGATTTATTTCACCCAACATAATTATTTTGAGATTCATCCATGTCATAACATTTATCAGTCAATCATCTTTCTTTATTGCTGAGTACTATTGCATTATATGGCTATATCAAAATTTGTTTATCCATCATCTATTAATGATCTTTTGGGTTGTTTTAAGTAGTTACCATTTTAAATAAAGATGCTACAAATGTCTACAAATCTTCATTTAGGCAAGTAGTGTTATTTCTCTTGGGCAAATACCTAGAACAAAATGGCTGGATTATGAGATAGAAAGATTTAAAGTTTAACCTTCTAAGAAACTTCCAAACTGTTTTCCAAAGTGTCTATACCATTTTACATTTCCACCAGCAATGTATGAGAATTCCAGTTTTCTATATAGTCACTGATTCTCAGGATGGACTGTCTTTTTAATTCTAACTATTCTAATAGATGTTTAGAGAGATCTCATTGCAGTTTAGTTACTTGAAAACAATTTGATTCTTTTGGGTCTTGCTTTTAGGATTTGTTAGATGGGCTCCCAGAAGTGCTCATTCTAGCTTTCATTTTTCCCCCACAATAAAAACAAGATCTTTCTGTGTACTCTACCCAGTGCCCTGTGAATAATGAGGATTTCCAGTCTGGCCGGTGGGAACAGGCACTATTCCTGACCCTGTGAGCTCCTGAAACTGTTTCCTCTAATCCTTTCAGGTGGTTCTTTCCTCAGGTAGCTTCCTCACATTAATGCTCACTCTCTGGGTTGTCCCTCTCTGCACCCTGGTGACTACACTTTCAGTGTAGTCACCTGAGGCAATCATAATGCTCTCCTCACTTGTTTCCTGCCTCTTAGGGATCACTGCCCTTCATTGCCTCACATCCAATCCTGAAATCTGTTGCTTTATATATTTGTGCATTCTTTGGTTGTTTCCAGAATGGGGATAAAATCGATCTCTGTTACTCCATCTTGTTCAGAAGTAGAGGACTCTATACAATTAACTTTTGACAAGGGTGGATATAAAATCAAAAGCCACTCAGGATCCTACTAGAAGACCAAAGCTTAGTAAAATTAGCTTCTGAATTATTTATTTTGAACGCATGGCATGGGAAAAATCTGTTTTGTTTATAATTTAATTTCTAAATTGTGCTCAGTGCTGAATTCTTTTACATGTTCCACAAAGATGTCTTGTTTGGGGAAGCATTTTCTCAACACTTTTTGCAAAAACCAAGTGTATAGAGTCATTAGATGTAAATACGTGTGTTTTTCCCTTTGTCCATGCATTTCAAAGACATATAACAGCCCTAGGGACACCAACAAATCCATATATACATATGTTACTTCTACTTGGACAGTTCTAATAAAACACACTGGCATTTTCTGAACACTAAAGCTAAGAATGATATGTGGCAGAGTGATAAAGTGAAGAAACTGTCCAAGGAAACATTAACTCTAGGGGGCCTTTATCTACATCCTTCCTTTACTCTGTAGAAATAGTATATATGGGGACAGGTATGACTCAGAAAGAATTCACTTGGTAACTATTATAAGGTAGGTGGAAAAGTTAGCTTGCAGAGGAGAATATTGCCTTATGGAACAAAACAGGAAATAAAACCCACTACGGTGAAATCTTTAGTGTGTCTTGTATTTGTTCCTCTAGCTAAGGTAAAATGTAGCTACTTGGCTTACACCTTAAAAATCAGAATTATTCTTCCTTCATTGAATGAAAATAAACATTCTCTTTTAAAATCAGTTTACATACTTAAACATCTAGAG
Source organism: Physeter macrocephalus (assembly GCF_002837175.3). Classification (NCBI taxonomy): domain Eukaryota; kingdom Metazoa; phylum Chordata; class Mammalia; order Artiodactyla; family Physeteridae; genus Physeter; species Physeter macrocephalus. The sequence goes on from NC_041229.1 coordinate 79,290,323, forward strand.
GTTACTGTATGGGCAGTGTCCAAAAAAAGGGAAGAGATTTTTAGCAAAGAAACAAGGCCACCAACCTAGAATCATCTAGCCTACACCATCACCCAGCGACATCATCTAGTAACTGGTCAATTCCTTATGGAATCAATCACCACTTGTGACAAGTAACAGGAAATTAAATCTGTCATATTTTACTGAAATATGTGTGTGAATGTAATAAATTCCTTAATAATTTCAAGGGTGTGTTTCAGAGAAAATGTGGTCCTGTCATATAATAAAAATTATATTTAAGTACATTAACATTTTCTTTGGTGACTGTTTTCATTTTTAATACTTAAAAGTATGGGAATTAAGAAATATTTTCAATTAACTAATTCAGTGATATTTGCATACTCTTTTCAAAGCACCTGGTACCACACTGTCACTTTCCATTATGCTAGGATTTCTCAGTTAAGGTGAAATCATCAGGTACAAGGGTCCTGCATTGTTTTTACATATGATTTTAAAAATGACTCAACCTTTGAAGTTAGCCTTATTTATAACAGTTATTAGTATCTGGGTTTTTTTTCACTTGTTCAGCAAACATTTATCCAATACCTAGAGTGAACCTCAGACTGTATACTGATATTAAGGCTACAACAGAATTAGGACAGACCATCTTTCTTCTTTAAGAAATTTCATGGATGAGTCTGCATAAGATTACACATCAGAATCACCTAGAACTTTTGTTAAAAAGCAGATTCCTGGGCCCCACATCCTGAGATTCAGAATCAGTTGGCCAAGGGCGAGGCTGAAAAATCTGCATGTTAAGAGGCTCCTCAGGTGATTCTGATTTCTAGGACCACATTTAAAAAGCTGTTGCCCTAAATAAGTAATGAGTTGGGGGAGGGGTAAAAAAATGAAGTTGCCATGTTTGGTGTACCTTTGCCCTGGTCCAATGGACATGGATAGTTACACAGATTTTGCTCTGTCGAAGAATTAGGAACTAAGGAACTGAGAGAGGGCTGAACTTCAGCCTAAATTCCAAACCCTGCCTCTCTCCCCCCGTAATCTCCTGGCCCGCAGCGTGGAATCTGCCCAAGAGGCACCTTGTTCACTTTAGCCCAGAGGGGCTTGAATTGAGTATAAGTGGCAGTTTCCAGAGGCTTAAGTTATTCTGAACCCATGAAACAATTTTAGAAAGAGATCTATCAACTACAGTAGAGGAGACATAGAGTTTAAGCTTCCAACCTAATAAGAAATGTATCTCCTTAAACAATATCCACATTTATTGATTTCCAGCCACACTCAGCTCTGCAAGAGAAATCACATGTCAAAGATAGTGGAGAATTTGTGCTAACACACAGCTTTGTTTGAGGCATAGTTTGCTTCTGTCTTCTTATATTATTTGCATCAACAATTTTGAATAAAAAGCTTGTCCAGAGGTTCCCTACACATAAAGGCAAGCTATTTTTCCAATAAAATAATTAACTGCAAATATACATTTGTAGATCAGACAAGGTTTTTGTTTTTTTTTTTTTGCTTTTAGAAAAGTCTGTTATGTTGCTTTGGGATTTTTCTGATCACTCACGATCTAAGCTTGAGCCATCCACACTGTGCTTGACTCTTCCTTCTCCCTCTTCTGCATTTCCATTCAGCAACTCATATCAGCACCCTAAAAAACCCATATCATCGGAAGCTGTAACCACAGGCTTCTAAGTGCTTTTCTTATCTCCACAATCTCCCCTGTCATAATACACCCTGCATGTAATAGTTTAGTGGGTAAAACAATGATTTTATACTTTTACACTCCTCCTCAGGGCAAGTTCTGAAGACTTCCCTAACTCCCATTCTAGCTTTATCTCCCACTACATGTATATAATCTCACATTACATCAATATGGCATGTATACCTCGCCGTGTCTCGTGGATGTGTTTCTGAAAAGCTGATATTTAAATTTACTTAGTTAAAAATGCCTGAAAGATTTGTAAACAAAACTAATAAGAAAAAAAAATGAAAAACTTTTTTAAGGAAAATATTGCATGAACAATGACAAATTATGTCTGTGCAACACAATTGTTATTAAGTATTGCTTTTTGGTTTGTTTGTTTTTGTGGGGTTTTTTTGCGGTACGCGGGCCTCTCACTGTTGTGGCCTCTCCAGTTGCGGAGCACAAGCTCCGGATGCGCAGGCCCAGCGGCCATGGCTCACGGGTCCAGCCGCTCCGTGGCATGTGGGATCCTCCCGGACCGGGGCACGAACCCGTGTCCCCTGCATCGGCAGGCGTACTCTCAACCACTGCGCCACCAGGGAAGCCCAAGTATTGCTTTTTATGTGTCACTTTTCTAAAAACATGGATGTTTCTGGAGCAGGGGGAGCCATTATTTCTTGGTGACCTTTACGTCTGCATGCGTGAAGTCTCTGTTCTAACACTCTAAGAGGCTCTTTCCTGCACTAGGCTTGTTTATAAAGGAAAGCAGACAGCTGTTCAGTTGCTTGGCTTCCGCAGGTATTTCTGTGGGATGCCTCTGGACACAAAAAAGCTGGATTCCCCCTCTGGGTGGAATTTTATCAACTCTGTGAGAGAATTTCTTTGCGGTCCTTTTCTCTATTGTACATAATATATACTGATGATTGGTGTGAAAAACCAAGTCTTATAACATTTTTTAAAAGCCCAAGCCTTAACAGTCTTAGAAGTTTAGAAGCATCTAGGACATCTTGCACCTATCCACCAACTTTCAAAAGGAGCGCATCTTTTGTATAATAAAATTTTCAATAATGCTATATAATAGGAAAATACATCCCACCTTTATCTGTTTTATATTATTTTACAGTGTGTTCCAGATGTTACAATTAAAATACACATTAATGTTGTTTTAATGCACCCATTGAGCAGCCTCTAGACTGTAGCCTGAGCAAAGAGGACACCACTGTACTCCCACTTTCCTTAGAATAATGTTCTTTAGCCCCCAATTGTCCTCTCACTCCTGTGAGGATAATGCCCCTATTTTCTCTTTAGCTTCTATGGTATTTAAATGACTGCCAAACATTCATTGGCTTGGCTATATTGGTTCAACCTCCCTCGCTACATTATAAATATAGTTAGGGCATTACGCAAATAAAAAGAGGCAAAGGTAAATTGAGTTTATACTTTATTAAAATCAAACAATTCTTACAACCCTGAAATGTATATTCAATAATGTTGTATAATTGTACATTGTTCTTTATAAAACTTCAGGTCATGTCTGATTAAAAAACACTTGGACTATATCCTAAATGTCCAGTGATTTATGAAATTTCTTAATGACCCATGGCACATTCTGAAAGACATCAGAGAGTAGGGATAGCACTGTGGTCCCTTTCCCTTGGAAGTGCTGGATCACTAATGGAATTCTGCATTTTGCAACTCTCCCAATCCTGGAAGTTTTGTGAACAGGAAGTGCAGCTAGGTGTGCCTTCACTGGAAAGCTAACTTCTTGAAGCTCTCTGTGTAGCTTCTATTTGTGGCCCACAAGTACTTCCTCAGGGTACAAGAACCACTTCTAAGCAGAAATGAAGGTAGAGTCAAAGGGGAAAATAGAAGAGAAGGGGGAAATGCTGACTCCTCACCTCTCCCCATGAGAAAATCACATGAAACAGTTGCAGGACCCGTGAAAGGATTGCCTATCTTATATTTGCAAACTATAAAATAATGTGATTCCATTGGGAAAAAAAATCAATAGTACCTAAATGCAAACAGTAATCACTGGATTATTATAACCAAAAGTGTGACTGATACTTTTGTTTGTTTTCCACTAAGGTAACATACCTGTTTGATAATGGAGGGACAGTCTTCTTTGCTATTTTTATGGCAATATGGGGTAAGTATGTTCTTCCATTGCTTACTTCCTGGCCCTCGTTTTCTGAGGCTGTTGCTATGTTTATTCATACCCACCATACACACACACACACACACACACACGCAAACACACATACCATGTATCAATTCAACAGTAAAATCCCTTGTTTCGTATGCCCTCTTCACACATTCACTGCTTCTTTGGGAATTTAACTCTTGATTTAATCTTAATCCCTAAAGCCTCAACCTTCCTATACTGTGGAGTATATTTTTCCTGCCAGAAACAGGCAGTAATTGAAAACAAACTGAAATATACTAGAATCCAAATTAAGCTTCTTGTATTTTCACTTGTGAAAGTGATACTCAGAAAATGTTTTGTTTGCTTAAGGCTTCCATTATATATATATATATATATATATTTTTATTCCCTCTGCTGTGGCCTCTCCCGTTGCGGAGGACAGGCTCCGGACGCGCAGGCTCAGCGGCCATGGCTCACGGGCCCAGCCGCTCCGCGGCATGTGGGATCCTCCCAGACCCGGGCGCGAACCCGGTTCCCCTGCATCGGCAGGCGGACGCACAACCGCTGCGCCACCAGGGAAGCCCAGCCCATCCATTATATATTTTTTTAACCTTACATTATGCACTTAGAGATGCAGAATCTATTCCATATATGATTGAGCAATAATGTCTAATACAAAATAAATCCTGTTCCTATCTAACATCTTAAAACTGTAAAAGTTATGTATAGGTATATGTATTGGCTGACTTTTTTCACTGAGTTTTTAAAGAACCCAATTAATTGAGGCCTAAAGTAAACCACAGATTGGAATTCCTGATGCTTTGAAGAGAAGTGATCACTTTCCTCGTTAGGGTCAGCTTTCCTACCATAGTCTGTTGAATGCAAAGTCACTGTCAACTTGGCAACTCAAGGAGCTGACTATGTACCTGCTGATACAGAAAAGTAAAATGTACTGTGCCATACTCTCTTTCTAGCTTTAAGTCAAAATTAAAAAAAAATAAAATCACCCTTCCAATTTTCCTTCAGGAAAATGCCAATCTTGATATATGGTATTATGACTACACGGGGAGCAGTGAAGAGTCAATTCACCCCCCCCCAAAAAATAAAAATGTAATTTGGGATCCCTATTTTCATTGAAGGATTTTTTAAATTAAATTATCGGTCAGGGCAATCATGGTGAAATCTTTCAGTTTTACCTGATTCCACAAATATTTCCTGCTAAGAAAAAAATAGACCAAAATACAAATTAAGGTTACTCAATAGATGATTCAGCACAGCGAGAAATGGAAGAAAGGAAACCTTTTGGATGATTTATCCTCTATGTTTCTGCTATTCGTCTCATGCTTTTACAGTTCTCTTTGGCACAGGCCACATGAGAGTGATCTTGCTTCAGCTTTTGGATGATGGATTTGAAAGGCCAGGATATAGTGAACATTTGCTATCTGAAGCCTTTTTCCCCTTAGTTTTATACTGAGGTACGAAGTGGAGGTATGTCATCCATAGGAATTCCATCCTGTGCATTTTCTCGGCCTGCTGGTGTAGATGAATCATTCGCAGTTGGGTTATAATAACTAGAATTTCCAAAACTCACATCATAAGGTTCCGGTGCATTATCTAATCGTAGAACTAAAAAAGCAACAAAAAAATTGCTTTATAGTGACAGTCTGGAAGATGCATGCTCAGGCATCTGCTAGACTGTAGGAATTGTTCTGGATGAGTTAGTTACACTTTTTTATATGGGATTTTCAGAGATTAGTTTTGAATTTTAAATAAGTACATATTTTGCAAGCCACATTTTTCTTCTAAAACTATGAACAGTTTAACTTCCAAAATTTCACTGCTGGTGGTCCAAAAATAAAGGAACTAAGGGAGAGATCACAACAGAAATATAGCAATACTTTATATAAAGAAGTATTGACATGTCTCATTGACTTTTGAATCTTGTGAATTCAAAGGCTTGTCAACATGTTCAGAATTTTTACTTCTGGTATAAAAATAATTTTTAAAAAGTGAAGAGATTTAATTTTAAAATGTGTCATTATTTTACCAAGGGTCTTAAAATCATTATGGGTGAGCCATTGAAGATGGAGATGAAAGAAAACAATTTGTAAAATCTTATGTTTCCTTCTGAGAGATCCAGGTTATTATCCTGATTAATAATATTGGAGATTGTTTTTATTTTCAACAAACAACTAACTATTATTTCTTTTATGTTCTTGAATTTAAAGAAAACTTGGGGCACTAGGTATTTGAATACTAAAGCAGGGACTACTTACTAATTAAACTAGTAATCTAATTATTCAGCTAGGTATTCTCATATCCTACCTATTCCTTAAGCCTTCTGTTTACAAATTGGACCCCCAGGAACCTTAGGAATTTGGGAAAGGTGTCTCAAAGCTGAAAGAGTAAAACAGGTGGTGTGATTGAATTATTCCATTATGCCTCGATCACAATATCTTAGATTATATCAAGTTGTTAGACTGAGCCTTTGCATGTGATAACATTTAAAGAAAATATTCTGAAGTTAAAAAAAAAAGTTTGGAAAACCCTGTTGATTGAAATCCTATCCGTCAATTTTGAAAAGTGATAGTTTTTATTTTCTGTGGATTGCTAGAAGCCCATAAACAGAATTCAGTTAATTTACAATTAATGGATTTGATTTTGAAAATTAACAATATATCAGTAATGTTCCAAACTTATCAAAAATCAACAAGACTTTAGCAATGAGACCCAACCGGGGCATTTAACTATTTTTTTATGGTGGCAAGAGTCCCTTGTGTAAACTAGAAAACAGATTTTTTTTTTGTCCTGAAATATTAAAGAAAAAAAGCGTTGAATCAAGCATTTGAAGTGATTTTATTTCTGTCCTAATTACTACTGCATTATTAAGATCAAACACAGTGCTTTATTCTTAGCAGACACATTTCTCATCCATAGATGTGGTGGGATTTTTGCATCACATGATTGGGAAATTTTTGAATTAAGGTTTATCTGACTTTATGTACCCAAATATGCAACCCTTTAGCAATTCTGTTTTAGAGACTCATTAAGATAATTAATAGAGGGCTATTGTATACGTGTAAACTTTTCAAGAGCTCCAGATTAGAATAAATCATTGTTCAAATTACTGCTACTAAGAGATCCAACAATGGTGAATAAATGGCTCCCCGGTTACTTGCTAACAAAACTGGCCGTTTTGTTCTTAATATCATGCCATTATCTTTCAATATAATGATATGTTTTAGGTTCTGGGATTATTACTTAAAACCAATCGTGATGCAATGAGCAACAGTTCCAAATGGTTTTAAAATTTCACACACAGTTCCATAGTTATTTTGGTTATGTTCTTTGAGAAAGAGAGAATAGATCAGAATAAATCTTTAGTTCGTTTCTGTCATATGAATCTCTAAACCCCTTCTAGATAATGCAGTGAACGTTAGCAACTTCACTTAGTTAAAACCACTGTGTACAGGTGAAGTTCTGAAAGTTGCTTTTACCTGGTTCATTTCTGTCGTCATAAAGTCGCCGATGGGAAAATGAGTCTGTTTTCCTTTTTCCACACAGCAAGTAGCCAACAAGACTAAGCAATGAAGCTCCCAGAATAGCACCTAAAATGGCCCCAAATACTACTCCTGTATTTCTGTTCTCTAGAGGACAAAGAAAAAATAATTTACAGATAAGAAATAGAAAACAATTATTCAAAAAACAGAAATATATACATGTAGACTTTGTGTAAGCAAAGAATGTTTAACACTTCTAAAAAAATTAATGGATATGTATATACAGAGAAATATATATACATTGTGTGTGTGTGTGTGTGTGTGTGTTATAAAGTACTGAGTTTTGGGGATATATTGGAAAATATGCTTCCTGATAAAACTGTACTTCAAAATTTGAATTATCTTGAAATACTTCTAAGCTTTAGTTTTATAACTATCTCATTACATATTAACACTAATAGTACTGAAATGCCATGTGTATTCTCTATTAAGATCTAATTTCTATGTTGAATTCTATATTATGTTTTTAATCAACTCTGAATCTCTGATGAACTTTAATGATGCGATAAGCTTTGAGTTTGTTTCTATAATAATTGAAAAGTAAAAAGCTAAAGTAGGTAATAGGAATTGAATCCACAAACCCCAAGTGAAAAGGCATTATGAAGAAAAAGAAATATATCCTGATAGAGGGTATTTCCAAATACAACAAATAGACCAAACAAAGCAGGATGTTTGCAGTGCCTTGCACATTGCGAACAGATGTGTAGGTCTGAGTTAAAGGAGTCCAAAATTTCATTCTATCATCCCCTTTACCAAGCACCTTATTTGAAGACTGAGTCATCAATAAATCACTGAATGCTTCCTGGATTTATACTTAGTGCATTTTATTTTCAGGTTTAAAAAAAAAATGTTGAGAAGCTTATTAATTAGGTAGACAAGAGGTCTTATAGGGTCGCTAATTCTATATCAGATTCCGTTTATACACAAAAGACATGTTGGAAGGTCAACAGCAGCACATTTTTTACCAAGATAAAAGTGAAGCAAAGTTAACTAAGTTTTTTTTGATTAATGAGCAATGGTAGGATCAAGTACTCAGTGTTCTCAATATGTATAGTAAGTTTAGAAAGACAAAACAGAATAGTTTAAAAGAAATCTTTCTGATGGAATATCAGAGTATGTATGAATGGAAAGATATCTTAAAATTATGAAAATATATGTACGTACAATATACTGGTTGCAGTACTATAATAATCCTAGATTTCAGAATTTAAAACTTTTCCTGTACACTAACAACTTTCAAATAGGAATTTGTTTATATGATTTGGTGTTTATATCACTCATATAATCTGTAGATAAGTTGTATTGGAAATCAGAGAGTTCATGGGGGGGAAAAGAGGAGTTATTTTTTTTTAATTCAGTAAACAAAAACATGGTTAGACCTGAGAAAATAACATAGAATGAATTTTCATTAAATATTAGAGATCTTTTCCACTTTATGTTTTAAAGCTTGACTAATCTCTAAATGAAACAGAAAGGTCCCCATAACACAATTTTCTTGTGATACTCAAAGCTGAATTCCATTTTTATGGTGTTCAGTAGGTACTGAACTAAAAATTGAGGGTATTCTTCTGTTGAGTTTAAATTTTTAAAATACATATATTTTAAATATATTTTTAAAATATATATATTTAAAAATACATATATTTTTAAACTTCAGTTGTATCATATTCCTAAAAGCCTGTGAAATTTCAGGTAGTTTTTCTGAAATGCAGTAAAAATTGTTACCTAGTATCCCAAAACTGTACCACTACCTCAGTTTCTGTTTCTTTTCAATCTAACCTACTTCTCATTTTGTCCCAGTCTCATCACATTCTCACATTCCCATACAGTAATGACTGGTATATGCTGACTTAAGCCCTAAAATCCCTTCCCTATTCACTATGAATATCATGGTTTCTCCCCCCCAAATAAGAACCACCTGTGCTATTGCAGTCTCCTTTTTTTCTAGTGTGGTGCATTTCTTAGGTGTAATGACTTATTTGGAGATTCGGTTTCGCACAAAAGGAAAATTAAATCCATTTATATTTACCTTCTTGGGGGTCTGATGTATTTGGAAAGATTTTTGAATTATTGGTGAATTTCAAGGTGGGATATAAAGTTGTTTCTTGATAGGCAGTAAACCCTGCCAAGCTATCTCCAGTCATGGTAGGCCATCCATCTGTTTCCATTATCATGGGGGTCACAGATACAGTGTTTGATCCTGAAGGGAGGTTGCTAACTGTAATGGAACTGTTGTCAGGAGCTTTCATGGTATCATTGACCGAAGACCGAGTGAAGTTTTCGGAAGATACAATAGCTGTAGTATTGGGAGGTGCTGAGACTGGCAGAGGATTTTCATCTGTTACGGATGAGTTCCAAGGCAATTTAGAAACAAAGCTGTGGATCAAGGGAGGGCTTGGGGAAAGTGTGGGCATGAGTTTGAGACTGGAAGAGTTGTCTGTTGACAAGTTATGGTAGAAATCTGTTCCATGGGTTTTATTTGATGGATCCCCAAAAGAGAAATTACTTGCCTTGGGATGGGAGGTTTCTCTATTTTCTTTATCTGAGGTTGAATTTGCTTCACTTTCCAAAGGAATAGATTGATTTTCCCTTGTTTTTAAGTCTTCTGCAATGTTTTCTGTTGTGTTTCTTTCTCGACCTCCTTCTCCATGGCTTCCAAATAGTAGTAAACTAAACAAAATTGAAATCAACAGAATTTTGGCTGAAGTCAACATTGTAATCTTCTTTGGTATTGGTGTTAATAATGAGAATCTGAAAGAAAATAATGACCATTTGAATTATTAAATGAAGTATTGAGGTTTTTTTTAAATGGATCTACATTTTTAAAGTGATTAAAAAATCCAGAGACATAATGCTGACATGATAGTACCATACTCTTTATTCCAAAAGTTTGTTTTCTTTGGATTTTATTAAAACTAGAGTCACTGAGTTCTATTTCACTGAGTTCTGTTTTCTATATAGTATTTTTCTTTCTTCCTCTAGGGAATGCCATGCAAAATCTTTGTCAAGCCAGACACTACTATTTCATTATTTCAAAGACCATTTAGCTTGGGACAAGTTGAAATACACACACACACACACACACACACACACACACACGCACACACACACGTATTGTACAATATATGGACTACTAAGTAATTTTAAAAAAATAATGTAATATAGGGCTGCTTTCTTCAACCTATTTAAGAAAACATGTTCTTTATAAAGATGTAATTTGGAGTATTTATTATGAAAATGATGTTATTGATTATACAGTAAACATACCACTTTAAAGTGAGTCAGTCAGGAACCCCACTTGAAAACATTTTATTAGTTCCTAATTTGAGTTACTTGAATTAGATGTTAACATCACTTTTTTCACAGCATGTTTACTTCATGTTACCCTTTTTCCTATTAATCCCAAATAACAGAAAGTCAGAAATACTTTTAGGGGCTTCCCTGGTGGCGCAGTGGTTGAGGGTCCTCCTGCCGATGCAGGGGATACGGGTTCGTGCCCCGGTCCGGGAAGATCCCACATGTCGCGGAGCGGCTGGGCCCGTGAGCCATGGCCGCTGAGCCTGCGCGTCCGGAGCCTGTGCTCCGCAACAGGAGAGGCCACAACAGTGAGAGGCCCGCGTACCGCAAAAAAAAAAAAAAAAAAAAGAAATACTTTTAGAATTGGGGGTTCTTTCATTGCATTCCCTATTGTATAAATGAAGAATCTGGTTGTGAGTGTGTGTGGAAAAAAAGTACCTAACTAGATTGTGGCAGAGTTGAAATTTGAAACCATGGTTCTGATCCAATCTGGACACATCATTCTGCTTCTTAAGTGTGGAAGCGCCACAATTCATAGATAGCTGGATATGGGGGAAAGGTTTTGAAATTATATTTATATTGTAATTCTGGTTTCTATCATGAATAACATGTGAAAAATAATCATCATATCAAGCAGTTGCTTTATCAATATCATAATCATACTGACTTCACAGTGTTCTGCAGACTAAATGAAATGATTTATGTAGAAGTACTCTAAACAATATCTGGCCTAAAGTAAGCAGTTAGTAAATGTTAACTTCCATTTCTTATTATTAAAATATGATAATATTTCTATAAATATCTTACAGTTTATAATATCATCTCATTTGAGTCTCACAATGATCCATTGAGATGAAAAGAGTAGCTCACATTATCCCCATTTTGCAGATGAAGAAACCGAGGTTCAGAGTGGCCAGTAATGGAAGCTAGAAGAAGCAGCACTGAAAGCCAAGTCTACTGACTCCAACCTAATTAGGTGCTAAAATTTAAAGTGTTTTTAATAGAAAAAGGTAAAAAAATGTTAGACTATTCCTCTTCAATAAAGTCTGAGAACTGATTTTATGTTCTTTGAATTGGACCTTAGAGCTTATTTTTCACTAAAAGCCTCCAGGATGACTGAGATAAGAAAAGGAAGGAGGTGCAACTGCTATTATTTATGTCCAACATTAATTGCCATTTCTTAAAAGCTCCCCCAGAAATTTTTACAAATATTTTCAACCTTGATGATTTTTCACTAGGGTCTGAGGAGCCTCTAAATTACTCCCTCCGATTATCGTGTAGTTTTAAGTACCCCTCTCCTTGCTTAATGATTACTTACACAGTGGTACAACTTAGATGTACCTATAATACATCCTGATATAATATTTTTTTCTCCAAAGACTTTTAGCAAGCAGTCTATACCTGTGGATTTCTAAGGTTTAAAAAATACAGTAATTTCCATGCCCTGTGCTTATCACTTAAGAAAGTTCTACTTAAAAAGCAAGCAGGCAGACATACAAGGGCATTATTTATGTGTCTCCAACCTAAACATCCACCAGTAACAGGTTGGATAATAAATTGTTTAATATTTGCACATGAAAAATAAACGAGATGCACAGATGAGTTGCATACGGTAACATGAGTGATTATCGCAAATATCATGCAGAGCTTAAAATGCCAGTTGTACTGTATGATTGCATGTTTATAAAGTTCAAAAACTAGAATGTTAAAAGTCAGGAAAGTGGTTACTTGTGGGAAGGAAGGAGACAGTATTGATTGGGTGGGCATGAAAGGGACTTCTGTGTGCTCCTAATAATCTGTTTCTTCACTTGGTAGGGATTATATAGGTATTTGTATTTGTGATAATTATGTTTATTTATATTTCATTCACTTTTCTGTGATAATCAAGAAAATTCATTTAGATCCTAAAAATTGTTAACATAATTGGAAAACATATTACTAGTATGCATCTATTACATCAGATGCTTTACATGTTTTCTCATTTAATTCTTAACAAAAACAATCAAACAATAAGGAAGGGATTATTAATCCTATTTTACAGATAATTAAATGGGACATAAAAAATATAAATAATGTATTCAAGGACACATAGCTAGTGGCTGAAAGATAGGGTTAGGATTCAGACCTTGGCATTAAAAGCTAGTAATCACTCATCTATGTAACAAAAGTTACAAAGGAATATAGAATTTGGTAATCAGCTGGTTTTTAGAACTCTTCCCACAAATGTTTTCTTAGCACAGAATAATAAAGAATAATGAAATCCTCCAAATTTTATTTTAACCAGAGCAGGTGATAATCCCACATTTTTAAACACTAGAAAAATAGTGACTTCTCCCTTAAGTGCTTCTTAAACATGCTAAGTACACTTTTATCCTAATTTAAGAAAATCCCAACAATTATCTCCATGGTTTCTAGATAAACACTTTTACCATGTAATTTACAGATTAACATTAACAACACAGGAATGATTATCCCTAGGACCTGAAGTTCACCAATATTTCATTAAACTGTTGCTTCACCTAGCACATTTAAAATACAATTCAATTTAGTTTAAAAATACGTACATGGACCTTTTCAGAAACAGCTCTTTCCTGTGAACTCTGTCAGTTTCATAGCAAAAGTTATAACCTTTTTCATTGTCTACTGCCAGTGATCTGATTTGTTTATGCATTGTACTTGGCCACCTGTCTTATTGTTAGGCAGTTTGATTGCTTTCCCTAAACCTAGGCTTTCTGGTTATTTTCTCTTCCTAAAGAAGTGGTTACCAGAGGGGAGCAGAAAACAACCCTTAGCTTTTCATCTAATTTTCTCATAATGTCACATGAGGAACTGTGGCATAGAGCTTTTGCTCGCTTCCAGTAATGAGAATCCACATACCAAGAGTCAACAAAGTGAGTTTTGTTGTTCCTGTTTCACTTTGCTTGTAACCTGGAACCACCAAGGGGATCTTGCTACCCTTTACCCAGCTTTTGATTGTAACTTGAAAACCTAAGGTATCAACACCCACAATGAGCCAAGCATTCTGTTACTGCCTATAATTCATTTCCAGGGAAAAGAGAGAAAAGGAAGAGTGGGATAAGACAGTATGTTGTGAAGGCTCTTTGCCATTTATTCCAAAATTAATACAGTTGTGGGAAAGGCTTTTGTGAATATTGATTCGTTCCTGCTATCCTAGCTTGGCAGCTGGGGACAACTTTGCTTCTGCTCTCTGGCTTCTAAGAGAGCCAGGTTACACCTCTTACTCAGGTCCATTCATCTTAAAGGGACAGAGCAGCCAGGAATTGAAGCCATCAGCTATTCAGAACCCCAGCCCTGGATTTTTGCTGGGGCAAGAACTAGGCAATTTTGGTTAAGTTTGACCCCATTCTGAATTGAACCAAGCACATTATAAGCAGGGAAGCTTAATGGAAGTAGTACAAAAGCTCCAGAGGACAATAAAAGTACTCTGTATTCTTTATCTTTACCCTTTTCTTGCAGCCTCTTTCCATCTCTAGAGTTGAGATATGTAAACTGTGTGGTATATTTGTGTGTAAAGCTATGCTGGATGATGGATGGCATGCTTCTGTGTTCCCAAGATTCATCAGTCAACCAGGTGCACAGTAGAGACAGAGAGAATGTGGGGATGAAAGAAAGTGAAATTGGAGAGAGAGAGAGAGAACCAGGAGGACCAAGCAGCATCATTGCTTCTGTTCTTTGCCCCTTCTTGCCCCTAGGTGGAAATTCCTAAGAGGACTTTTCAGGATGTAATCTAGGAACAGAGATAAACTCATTATAAACTTGAAAAACTTCTAAGATGAGAATTATTATAAAGGGAACAGTAAGAGAGAGGATTTCCATCCAATTTGTGATACCTGAAACAAAGATTCTAAATCTTTCTGTATATATTGAAATGTTTTTATTGTTTCTAATGCTCAGTAACTTTTAAAATATACTTTCGGAGAGTGTGAGTTTCACTGGTTTTTAAAAAAAATAATTCGTCTATACAAAGAAAATGAAAACTATTTTCTCCCCTGTCTTTGGTGTTGGCACTAAAAAGTGGTTTCACATTACTACTTTTGTATAGAGGGCTTCAGGAGGTGGTGAGAGGGAAAAAAAAAACAAAAGAAAACAAAAACCTGTGGCCATTAAGGAAAGAAAATCCACACTTACTGTGCATAAAATTGTTCCTCCTTAAGTTCGTGAAGTTATTATTCTTCCCAGCCCTCCTGTTGTAACCTAGTCATACCCATTTTATACCAAGCTTTAAAAATAAGGAGTTACCCTGGTTTCTATCAGGTAATCAACCCATGCAAGGGAAGAGAAATGCTAGTCATTCTAAACTAAATCAAAATCAGAAATTTTAAATAAAAACATTACTTTAGCTGCACTGAGGGGATAATATAAAACCATGTTTCTGTAGTGAAATAGCTAAAGAGTATATTCTGTACTACTTCTCTCTCAGTTGCCTGTGATCATTCTCCTTATAGGTTTCTGGCTAAAAATTAAGACAGATGAGTTTTGTTTGTCTTTGTCATAGGAAACTCAGTCTGACGTGTAGCCAATATCCCAGGCAGAACTTGAGTGTTACACTGGGTGGACTTTCCAATCTTGGACAGTATTTTGCTGTCCCTAGATGAAAGAACCACAGTAAATGAAGACATAAGGAATTATACTTCTCGAAATGCCTCTTTTATAAGAGGGTTTTGAAAGGGTTGAAGACTTAACTAGTCAGAAGGTAGGATTATACCTGAGGACCCACATCATTTCACTTTATTTGAGTTTAAAAGAAAGAAACAAATAAAAGGAAAAACATGACTTTCTTTCAGGAAATAATAAATTTCAAAAGTTTGTGATCATTTTAATTAAAAGACTGATGAATGCATAAGCCCAGGAAAATAGATGGAATGTCATACTCCCTGCTAACTTGGGCATTCTCAGTCATAAACTTCAATACTGAAATAATTAGGTGGAAGAGTGTTAAGCTTAGAAAGAGTGTGTCTCCAAAAGAAATATTCTGGACCCAAATTTCCAAATATGGGGTTTTCAGCCTTCTCTCGTGTTTCACTATCTGTAGAAGCAGCCTCTATGGATTGATTAGAAAGTGTTAAACAGTAAATCAGCATCCCTTTAATAAGAGAAGCCTTACACAGAACAAACTGAAAATAAATTTAAGAAACTTAATCCACATCTTTGATCCATGGGATGTCTTTTGCAGCGACTGGCTTAGCCTTTTAGATTTCCATTGAGTGCTATACATGTACACATACCATGCTAAGTAAAATAATACATAGATGTCACTTTGCCAATTTTTAATTAAGAAAATCTTTGGGAAAGATATATAGAAGGTTAAGAATTCATTGCATTAGCAGACTGTTTTTCAAAAGCTACCGTATTCTAATACTTTAGCAAAAACCTTTGAATCAAATGCATACTTTAAATCTAAATATTCATTTAGATTCATGTAGCCACTTTCACTTTAAACATTTTGAAACTTACTAAGATCTGACTTAAGAAAACTCTCTCTTGTAGTCACTTACGTTTTAAGCAAGGTTTTTATTTAACTCTTCAGCTGGTTTCATCATCTAGCAAATTTGGCAATAATTCTTAAAGTTAACTCATTTAGCACAAATGCTCATTTGGAAGGTAATTACTTAATGAAACAACTACCTGTCTTTACAAGGGTCTCTGTAGGTACTTGCCAGGCTGTTCTGCCAAAAGTTCAACTTGCTTTGATTCTATTCGGTAAATAAGTAAGAGAGCAAGAGAGCGAGAGAGCGAGGGATGAGGGACTAGGCATCCTATGTAATCCAGCACACACTTACCTTCAGGTCTAGGAGGTGTTTACAGACAAGAACTGGAGTATCACAGCTGTTCTGGCTGGAATGAGTCTGTCTTGCATTAGAGAAAGCAGATGGGTTAGGGGTACTGATGTCCCACTGAGCAGGAGGGTGCCAGAGAAACAAAATTAGGTGGGGCTGGTCGTATCTTGCTTGTGTAATAGAGCACCCAAGAACCAGACTGACCTGCTTCTCAGCTGTCAGCATGAAGATATCACCTCATTCAGGCCTTTAAAAAAAAAAGAAAAAAAAAAAGCCCAACCCTCCAGCTTTCATAGGTTGGGTGCTTTGACTTTCGGGACAGGCTAGTTCTCTTTAAGTGTTGGCAAACAAAGGACATACATTTCTTGCCTTAAATGAAAAAGGAAAAAAAAAAACGGGCAAAGACTTTGGTAATGGTCCTTGCTCTATCAGAAATTTCTGACACATGCTGGGTTCCCCCTTCGCAGGTGAGGAAACCAAAATGAGTCAGCCCTGCACCTGTTGCTCATGTGCCAGCCGCATGCTGTCCTCCTAACACATAAACAAATCTTTCTTTCCCGTGGTGGGGATACCCTATTTGTGTACTTAATACCTGAATGGAGAAAGTGGTGTCTGCAGTGCACTAAAACTGGATTTATAGAAAGTCACACTTAACACCAAGTGGATTAATGTGCATCGGATCCTTGAGAAAGCTGTGAAATATTAAGTTAGAAATCATCACCAGGACTTTCAGAAGTTTGGGGAGTAACTGGAGTCTGGATGAGAATGGCCACGTGATCCTGAGTAATCCTGGGAGCCTGCTCAATTAAGTAGTTTCCATCCTGTGTTCTCTTTGCTTTTCCTCTCAGTTTAGAAGCCGGAGAGTTTCAGAAGAGCCTGAGTAATGCTTGATTAAATACTAGAGTTGAATAACAACCTGGCATACTTCCTTCACTTCCTTTCACCACTTATGAAAGGGAGAAGAGTGAAACTGCACTTTCTGGGAGATTCTGCACATCAATATTTGGGGACTGGCGCCAAGGTCTGTTCAGCTCAGTACGCCTGAGGTTCATGCTTAGTTTCTGTTGCGCAAGGAGATAGGTTTCCAACTGCTGAGAGAGAAAATGAAACTTTAGCTAATGTTCAGGAGCCTCAAATTGAATGCAAAGAATCTGCCCAGTTAATTGGCCCCAAGAAAGAACAAGGTAATTCTATAGTTTCAAACTTTCTGAAGCCCAAAGGCCCTTCAGAGTTTGATTAGAAATTAAGCCAAATCCTAGAAAATATTCACTCAAAGGATATTTAAGCTGTATCTGCACTAGTATGAAGAAAAGCAAGTTCAGTCTAATCAAATAGCTGTTTACTGAACAATGGCTTAATAAAAATCAATTGGTTATTTTCAGATTAGCTAGTTACTAGGAAAAAATCCAACTGAATAAATATTTTATGTCTGTACTTAGAGAAATGAACATGACTTAACAGGATTGGGTGTACCATACCCTGAGGGATTTTCCTAGATATGTGTGTGAATATCATTACCACTTCCTACTTAAGCATAGTAATTATGGCCTATACCAAGCAAGGAAATTACAAAGCACTTTTGCTACAAATCTGCTTTCACTGCCACAAGAGTCAAAGTTCATCTCCAATGACCCTCTTTTCTGAAGACCCTAGGTGTGGCCTCAGAATCCTTTTCATTACTGCCCTCCTGACAACCTTAACCAATTGATTAGAACTGACCCTAGAGATACACCTTATTTACCTTTCCTGTCATGAGCACATCTGGAAGTAAAGTTGTAAAATGAAAACTATGCATAAATTTAATGCCTCACTTATTACTTAGCTCACTTAGTTGTGATCAGACACCTTTATGGAAGCACCTGAGTTGTAGTTAAAAAGTAATTTCTTGCCAAGCAAACAAGTCTTGACGAGATACATTTCCAGGTATATACCATGATACCATGTTCTGGGTAAGACCAATCCCATTTTGGACCTTGTTCCTCCAGAAGAACTCAACAATAACGGATAATCACCTGACAACTTCATTAGCCGAGCCAGCTGAGATGACACATTATGCAACGGTTACATAATTTTTGTTGTACTTACCTTCTATGGAGGCTTTCATCTGGAACTCTCCAATTGCTTTACACCCATTAATTAAACCTCACAATACATAGTGGAAGAAGAACTACTGCCTCTTTGCCTGAAATGGTGGAACCACTCACCAGTGGAGTTTCCAGAACATGAAGTCACATTATTGTCTCTGATGGATCTGAAAACAGAACCAGAATGTAGCTTGGCACCATGCCTCAGATAAAACTGAAATATTGTTCTGGATCCAAAATGGTATCTTATTTTACAAATCCTATAACACCATTTTGGATCCAGAACAATGTTTCGGTTTTACCTGAGGCATGGTCCCAAGCTACATTCTGGTTCTGTTTTCAGATCCATCAGTGACAATAATGTACTTCATTAATCGAAGGCTCGAAGATCTAGAGAGTTGAGGGTATATGCAAGTGAGTCAGTATAATGATTGATCAATAGGATACATAGAGAAGAAAGTGAGGGCACAAGGGTAGGAAAGGACAGTGAAAATGTGATGGGGAGAATGGATTGAAAATCTGGGTCAAAAGTTAATGGGGGATTGAAAACATCTGGGCCAAGAGATTACTGGAATTGGAGTTTATAGGGAGTGAGCTACAAGGATGGAGGTGATAATTGGAGATTATGGAGGGTTTGGAGTCATTAATCAAAATTATGCCATGGGAGGTCCAGGCATAAGGTAGAGTAGGAGAAAACAGCTCTGAAGATAAACATCAAAGAACTGAGAAGCCAAGATATAAGAAATATTATCTGTGTATGTTGTAATTTCAAAAATTTATTTTGGGAGTCATGTTGATAAGAGTTACCCTTAGCCAAGAGTTGAAAAACCTTTAGAGAATTTGAGGAAGTGTTCCAAGGGAGTGGTAAATGACTTCCACAAAGAGAGACAGTAGGAAGTATGGATTGATAATATGAGACTCAAATCTGTGACTCTTTAAGGAGAAGGGAGAGAAAAAGCCTTGAAGCAGCAATGAGAAACAAGAAATTCACTACCTCATCTTCGACACAAATAGCCATCACCTGAGATGGCCACATAGAAAGTGAGGTTTCAGGAGTGTCCCAGGTTTCAGTTAAGCAAGGAGGTGAGGGAACATTAAAGACTTTGCTATTAATGACTTTGAATAAGAGGGCCTAGTTGAAAGCATCTCAAATAGTTGGGAAGGAGTGGGAGAGGATCACAAAGGCAATTCCCATTTCCCTAGAACTAGAGGATCAAAATCTCAGTAAGGAATGATCTGGAAATTCTGGTCTTCTTGAAGTCACTGATATGTATGCAGTTAAGGGTCAGAATGAATTAGTCCTGAAGGACCCACTTGTGAGTGATGACAGAGGGAAAGGTGTGTGTGTAGGATATGGGGATGGGGGCATCTTGCCAAGGTGGAGAGTTCTGGGCTCCCTCTAGACTCCTGCTGATAGATGAGTTCTGAAGGGAAGCCTCTTATTGCTGGCACCTAAAACAATTTTCCAACCCTGCAGTAGCTGACTGCTGGGAAATGATATTGCTCTCTTTAACAAGTACATGATATTCCATTGTGTGGAAGTACCACACAACTGATTCATTCCTGCATGATGGAGTATTCTGTTATATAAGTTTGCATTTTTAGAACCCTGATTTCATTACAGAGTCTAACCTCATTAGATGGCTTTTGCCCAGTTTATCAACTATGTAATCTATTTTTATATGAACTTAATTAAATGAAGTTACAACTATGTTTAAATACAATAAAATGGCAAAACTGGAAGATTGATAATATTATAACTTATTTTGCCACCTTTAGGAAAAGATCCAAGTGATTTATTAACCCTTTCTAAAAAAAAAAAATCAAGGTGGGTAATTAGATAATCCTGTTATTTATAATTTTTTTTTTCTGGTTCGAAAAGTTAGAATAACTAAGTAATAGCCTTGTAGCAACAGAGTTTATTTGCTGAGTGCTCTCAGCACTGAGCCATGACTTGGAGAGGGTCAGAGTGAGGAGAGAAGGAGATGCTTAGGCTAGGTCTGTACACTCTGAAGAAGAATCTAGATTGGTTCCTTGGCTCAAAAGCAGGGGCAGAAGAAAAATCAAACGTATTCATGACCTGAAGGGGATTTTGGCATCAAGTTCATGGGCAGAAAATAACAATAAGTGGTTTTCTCATCCATTTAGAGGACTATAAACAACATAAACATTTTGTAGAGAACAATGAAAACACATTAGGTTTAACTAAGCTGACAGTTCTAGAAGCTCTTAGCTACAGAAAAGGGAAGACATTTTTGTGTTGTATCAGGAGAGAATCCTTATTTGATTTTTAATGGCATTTGCAATCAAAACGTTTATTGTAATCTACATTAAAATTCCAATATCCTTCTTTTACATAAAAAGACTTTCAAGGAGTATTAATGCATTTTATACAAGGTTGAAGAACTTTTTAACGATGGGCTGATCAAAAGAGGGTGAAATGCCTTTTCCGTAATACATTTTTAATTGATGTAGTATTAAAGTATAAAAATCATGTGGCCAAGCATTTTCTCTTTTCTTTATAAACAATATAATTATATTAACTTAAGAAAGTTAGTTTTTATCATTTCTCAATAACAATTAAGTTCAAACATTGAAAAAGAGAATCCTTATCAAAAAACACCTAGGGTTGTTGTAAATCCCCTCTTTGAATGAATACTTTAAAGTTTAAAGTTTAAACCAGTACAGTACAATCATTTCTCACACATGGAGCTGTTGTGAGGATTTCATGAGTAAATATGTGAAAAACATTTAGTAGGATGTCTGGCACATATGTGTCTGATGCATGATAGCTATTCATTGGAAGGAAATACACAATTTTGGAATCTCTCTTTAAGAAAATACAAAATTATGAATATAAAAAGAGATATGAAAGTAAATGGAACAATCAAACATTTACAAACTTTAGAAAGCTTAAAATACTACATAAAATCAAAATCCAGAAAAATAACAGTATTTTAATAACTAGATGCCTGACACCTCTGTAGTGCTTTTTGTCTTACAGTTTTATCTTACACTTTTGCACTATTATCTCTGCATATGATGTTTAAAAAAATATTTCATAGAAAAAATAGAGAACTAATTCAGTCTTTCCTTTTACTCTAGCAGTTAATTGAACATTTTTTTTATTATTGGCAGTTTTGAAAATCTTATTTCCGCTTCATAATTTATTATTGATAAAGCCATGTGCTTTTTTGTTGTTGTTGTTGCGGTACGCGGGCCTCTCACTGTTGTGGCCTCTCCCGTTGTGGAGCACAGGCTCCGGACGCGCAGGCTCAGCAGCCATGGCTCACGAGCCTAGCCACTCTGCGGCATGTGGGATCTTCCCGGACCGGGGCACGAACCCGTGTGCCCTGCATTGGCAGGCGTACTGTCAACCACTGCGCCACCAGGGAAGCCCATGTGCATTTTTAATATTGTTGGAACTTTGGGGAAATCTCTATTGTGTTTCATATATGACTTGAAGTTTGTGAAATAATTTCCATAAAGTAGTTTCTGGCTCCGTGTATTTCAGACCTTATTCCTCTTTCGTTATCAGAGCTGGATACCATAGAACATGTGCATCTTATCATATATCCCCTGGCCTGGCACCTGAAAGAGTCAGCATGTGAACTGGAGGAGTTTCCACAGAATCCATTGCTACATTAGGATAATTAGCAATAATTGAACAACACTTGGAAGTGCCTGCAAATCACATAAACATATCTCACTAAGCCCAAACTAAATGTATCCCTGACTCAACATTCCATTAGTCAACTGTCAAAAACACTCAGCCACTCCAGCACCCAATATTTGGAAAAGTCAGAGATTCTGGCAATGTCTAGAGGAAGCTTTTAGACACATCAAAATTGTAAATATAAGCAATTTAATTATCCTGGGACTGACTGAGTATTTGCTTGAATTGTGGACCAAGAAGCATCATGCTTACCTCTGCATGTCCGTCTTCACAAATTCAGATATAGTGGTCTAATAAAGGAAAAAACTACTCTTTTCAGACAATTAAGTTATAAGCATGTGTCAATATTTTATTAGAGTTTTACTGCAAACGAAAAGTTCTCTAAAAGACCAATGCAAAGATTTCGGTCTTGGTAGAGACATATAAGAAAAGAGAATGGTTAGTAATCATTTTTAGACTCCAAACAAAACAAAAATGGCGTCAGATCAAATGACTGTAGACATTTTTTTTTTAACATCTTTATCGGAGTATAATTGCTTTACAATGTTGTGTTAGTTTCTGCTGTATTATAAAGTGAATCAGCTATACGTATACATGTATCTCCATATCCCCTCCCTCTTAAGTCTCCCTCCGAACCTCCCTATCCCACCACTCTAGGTGGTCGCAAAGCACCGAGCTGATCTCCCTCTGCGATGCAGCTACTTCCCACTAGGTATCTATTTTACATTTGATAGTGTATATATGTCAGTGTTCCTCTCTCACTTCATACCAGCTTACACTTCCCCCTGCCCATGTCCTCAAGTCCATTCTCTATAATTGTGTATTTGTTCTTGTCCTTCCCCTAGATTCGTCAGAACCATTTTTTTTTTTTTGGATTCCATATATATGTGTGAGCATACGCTATTTGTTTTCCTCTTTCTGACTTACTTCACTCTGCATGACAGGATCGAGGTCCATCCGCCTCATTACAAATAACTCAATTTTGTTTCTTTCTATGGCTGAGTAATATTCCATTGTATATATGTGCCACATCTTCTTTATCCACTTATCTGTCAATGGACACTTCGGTTGCTTCCATGTCCTGGCTATTGTAAATAGTGCTGTAATGAACATAGTGGTACATGACTCTTTTGAATTATAGTTTTCTCAGGGTATGTGCCCAGTAGTGGGATTGCTGGATCGTATGGTAGTTCTATTTTTAGTTTTTTAAGGAACCTCCATACTGTTCTCCATAGTGGCTGTATCAATTTACATTCCCACCAACAGTGCATTCCCTTTTCTCCACACCCTCTCCAGCATTTAATGTTTATAGATTTTTTGATAATGGCCATTCTGACCAGTGTGAGGTGCTACCTCATTGTGATTTTGATTTACATTTCTTTAATGATTAGTGATGTTGAGCATTCTTTCATGTGTTTGTTGGCAATCTGTATATCTTCTTTGCAGAAATGTTTATGTAGGTCTTCTGCCCATTTTTGGACTGGGTTGTTTGTTTATTTGATATTAGGCTGCATGAGCTGCTTGTAAATTTTGGAGATTAATCCTTTGTCAATTGCTTTGTTTGCAAATATTTTCTCCCATTCTGAGGGTATTCTTTTCATCTTGTTTACGGTTTCCTTTACTGTGCAAAAGCTTTCTGTTTCATTAGGTCCCATTTGTTTATTTTTGTTTTTATTTCCATTTCTCTAGGACGTGGGTCAAAAAGGATCTTGCTGTGATTTATGTCACAGAGTGTTCTGCCTATGTTTCTTTTTCCTCTAAGAGTTTGATAGTGTCTGGCCTTACATTTAGGTCTTTAATCCATTTTGAGATTATATTTGTGTATGGTGTTAGGGAGTGTTCTAATTTCATTCTTTTACATGTAGCTGTCCAGTTTTCCCAGCACCACTTATTGAAGAGGATGTCTTTCCTCCTTTGTATATTCTTGCCTCCTTATCAAAGATAAGGTAACCATATCTGCATGGGTTTATCTCTGGACTTTCTATCCTGTTCCATTGATCTATATTTCTGTTTTTGTGCCAGTACCATACTGTCTTGATTACTGTAGCTTTGTAGTATAGTCTGAAGTCAGGGAGCCTGATTCCTCCAGCACAATTTTTCTTTCTCAAAATTGCTTTGGCTATTCGAGATCTTTTGTGTTGCCATACAAATTGTGAATTTTTTTGTCCTAGCTCTGTGAAAAATGCCATTGTAGTTTGATAGGGATTACATTGAACTTGTAGATTGCTTTGGGGAGTATAGTCATTTTCACAATATTGATTCTTCCAGTCCAAGAACATGGTGTATCTCTCCATCTGTTGTATCATCTTTAATTTCTTTCATCAGTGTCTGACAGTTTTCAGCATACAGGTCTTTTGTCTCCTTAGGTAGGTTTATTCCTAGGTATTTTATTCTTTTTGTTGCAAT